>NC_047148.1:15198538-15466038 GCF_009829125.3 Periophthalmus magnuspinnatus
TTGCGTATACCACTCTATTTTTTCCTCACTCGTTTTAAAGCCTTTGATGAAGAGCCTTACAAGCTGCACATTGAACAAAATACATCAAATGAATAATGTAAACAAAAATAAAATACATCTAGTGATTTCCATCCCATAAAGGCATTTTCTCAGAACTGAAAAAATCGTATTTGTACGTTTGTGCATTTTGTCTGATAGGTCTGGTATAGCTAGAAAATCACAAAAAAAAAATTATGCTGGACTAAGGAAGACTAGCAAGACGTAGATGAGCATGAGACAAAGGCGGCCCCTGGTTTAAACTTTGAGACAAACCAGGAAGTGACCGTCTGTGCCATGTGCATCCATCAAAAGCCAAAGGTCGCAGTTAAACAAGTTTGTCACATTTTGATTCACGTTTATAAAAGAATCAAAGGCAAACCGCTGCAGTACGGGTTTGCACTTGAGGCAGTGTTGATCTGTAACAAGCATGTCACTGGTAACGCTCAAAAAACACAAGTAAAAAATGTTTTGAATAGAAAAGGCAGGGAAAGAAAAAGCACTGTATGTATTATTGTACGATGACTCCAGTAAACAAAAGTTTTTGGCATATTTGATACTCGTTTAAGAACTGAAGTAATGCATGACACATCTGTTTGATGTGTTTGTGATGAGTTGAAAAAGGTTATGTTAATCCCTGCTGGTGAATGCTCCTTTCTCTGCACAAACAATAGGAATTTGGCATTATGACAAAGAACATATAGAAGAAGATATAAGAGTGAAGCTATCAATCTATAAATTCAATGGGGTGGTATTAGGATACAAAATAAATCATGTATATTGATGCCATTGGTTAAACATATACAGTAATCAAATTGGTGTTAAATACAAAATCCAAATGCTTTGACTAGTAAAGTATGTATATGTATGTTGCTCAACTTTTTTATTTCTTTGTCAGTACTTCCTATTTGCGTTTGTGTTTCATTTCAAGCAAACAGCCCAGCAGGGACCCTGTGACTTTATCGCCAGAAAAATCTCTGAAACAAAGCCCGATGACGATGTTTTAAAACATATGTACAGTGATCGCCTTGAATACTCCAAACATTTGTATCAATAGGCAAGCGTGAAAATGCTAACATTTTCACTAGAAATGCTAATTTATGTAGTCTTCTCTTAAATACTTTTCTTTAACTATATTTAATACTGAAAAAGTTATTTCTTTGTTTTGTTTGAAGGCTCATATGCATTTATAAACATAATGAAATCCTGAACTTGTATGGCAAAAACCTTCATAGGAGAATGAGAACATCTACTTGAATATAGCACTGTACAGTCCTTCATTGCTCCTTTGTTTCTGGCACTATAACTAACTCTACGGTTCTCTCTCACTATATTCAACAGTAACAGTAATTAGACCTGTGTTTTAAAAAAGGGACATATCTTTAGGCCGCGCAGAAGCCTCTCTAGAACTCTGCTGCAGCATTCAAATCTATCTTCTGATATTAATTACATTAAGGCCAAGAACATTAATAAATACAAAATAACTTAAAAAAGAAATCTCATAAGCACTGTAGGTGACTGTTTTAAAAAATACTTCGAATCCAAGCTATCGTCAGTTTTTGTCGCTTTTATGATCTGGACAAAGCTCCTCAGGAGGGGCTAGTTGTTGTCCTGGCTCTGAGCGTGGCTCTTCTGGGTAGCCAAAGGGCTGGTCATGGCGGTGCTGGTGGGTTTCATCCAGGCCTGGGACAGCAGCGAGGCTCCAAGGGTGGTGGTGGTTGTCATGGTGACCTGGATGACCTGGTCGCGCTGGATGAGTCTGAGGAGAGACTTGATGCGATCCAGAGAAGCCCGAGTGTCCCTCTGCTGCTCCAGCAGCCGCTCCCTCATGTCCATGCATTTCTGTAACACAAACAGGTTGTAGTGATGGAGTGTTATGACACAATGTGATCAAAAACACTGTGATTTCCACCTTTCTAGACAGGGGTCCTACCTCGAGGGTCTTGTTGAGCTTCTTGTCTTCCTCCTCCAGATGAGCACACTCTTTCTTCAGCTCATTGTTCCTCCTCAGCAGTCTCCTCTTCTCCTCCTGCCTCACTGTGAGCGCATAAATACAGTGTGAACACTAATATCCCTGTGAAACTCATTTTATTAGCACACATTACTCACCTGTTTTGTGTGTAACGTACGACTGGACAAAGTTTTGCGGCCATGATAAGTTTTCTTTGTTCAGTACCTGCGGTAAAGACACATGAAAAAAATATTTTAATATTCTGATTTATATGGAAAAATGCTCTATAGCAGTACTGTATATAGTATTACAGATTTAACCTACAGCTGTAAATTGAAAACTGGACTTTGGTCAGTAACACTATAGAAGAAAATCCACTTTAAACTGTGATCTATGTTGGTTAATAAGCAAGCAAACAAACTATAACCAGATACCTTCTTTTGGCACTTGGGGCAGTACCAGGGGCCTCTGGGAGGGGTTTTCAGTGGAGGGTGGAGACAGTTAGGGTGAAAAACTCGGGGGCAGTTATGGCAGGGCTGCATCTCGCCGTCTTCTTTACAGACAGCACACAGTTCATCATGCTCCAAGTCATCCTGCAACGCAAACAACAATAAATAAACACGATAAGATGTTTATGTTTCTGGCATTTCAGTGGTTTAATAAACAGTGACATAAAGCATTTAGGTTT
The DNA here is from genome assembly GCF_009829125.3 of Periophthalmus magnuspinnatus. NCBI lineage: Eukaryota > Metazoa > Chordata > Actinopteri > Gobiiformes > Gobiidae > Periophthalmus > Periophthalmus magnuspinnatus. The sequence goes on from NC_047148.1 coordinate 15,201,214, forward strand.
GTCATATATGGTAGCAGTCATGTTTTTGTCAGTAATGTGACGTACCTTCCAGCAGAAGTCCTCAGAGTCTAGCGTGTGGATGGAAGCAAAGCACAGGTTAGTCACACACATGTGGATTAAAAGGGAAGCCATGCAACAGATGCAGTGTATCAGTGTAAGCATTAGTTATTTTAGGGGGTTGACAAAAATTCTAACAAATACAAGGACAATGGTCAGACAAAAGTAACAAGAAGCTGATGCCACATTTAATATTGTTAGTGCTCTTTTTTTACCTCGTGCCGTCAGGTAGAGAGAGCTGTTCAGGTAATGGGACGCCAGTCGCTTACGCTGCAATTATAAGAAGTTCAGAATTAGATGACAGCAGACGTTTGGGGCTCAAATGAATGGTGGAGTTTGTTTAACCTCTGGTTCAAACAAGCCACTGTATGCTGGGTTTGCTGTGCTTCGTCTCTTCCTCTCTTGCCTCTTCAACTGGATTTCTGCAAAACAATTAATGAAGAAGATGAATACACATAATGACATATTGTCGTACAATATATACTAGACAGAAATTGATATTTTAAATTAATAAAGAGATTTATAAAAAATTTAAACAAATCTATGGCAATTACCTTCCAGGTGATCTGTGGTAACAAGGCCAAGAGCCACCATGAAGGCAACTTTCTGTAAAACGAGTTTATTCATAAATGTTTCCAATGCAACAACTTTATTGCAATAATAGCACTGAATAATTCTTACTTCTGGATCCTCATCTTTCTTTTTGGAAGGGGACTTGGGGGAGGGCACATCGTCCTGTGAGGGAAACTCAGCTTGGTCTCTGGGGGACCCCTCAGTGCTGTTGGGCACCTGTGACTGTATTATTATGACCTGGTAAGACAAAAAAACAAAGGTAACTATTTGGTTACCATACTATTTTTACTAATCTATATGTGTGTCTCTCCTAATCCATCATATGAACATTTCTCTGACCACAGCAGTGGACACTAGCCTTGTTTTCGGCGCTGAAGATCAGTGGCTGCACTTTGACGGCCTCGTTGACACCTGACACTCCGTTGGTGGCGGCAGGAGATGCAGCTATGATGGCATACGCTACACCAGGACCTGCTGAAGCATGCTGCACAGGACTGCTGGACTCCAGTGCCCCGGTGAGGCAGTGGACAGTAGGCCGAGGGGGGGAGGCGGCCCCCTGCCTCTCTGGCTGCTGGTCTGGGCTCAGCGTGCTGTTGGCGGTGGGGAGTGTGGGGAGCGTAGGGCCCTGGCTCCTGGGACTGACCACTGCGGTTGCCTTCTGCAGGCTGAGTGGTTGTAGCTCCTGGCAGGGACCACTGTGAGGAAGGCTGTCTGGGATCTGGGTCTTTGGCCTGACCTGTAAGATCAACAAGTCAGAATCATCAGAATCATCACAAATTACAGCTACTAATCACAGTATGATGGAGTTGCAACATTATAGTTAGAGAAATCACTCTGATTCACATTCAGTCTCACCACATTCTTTTTGGTCACATTTAGGACAGTTAGTACAGTACAGTCCCTCCTTACATGTGCTGCCATCTTGTGTATGATACAGCTGTTTACACAGCCAAAGCAGATTAGTAATTCATCATTTAGTAAAACCACTAGATCAAAACTGTAATAAAAATGACAAACAGTAAGTGATATTTACCTGAGGTAACACTGTAGTGGCTTGTCCTGCCAGCCGATGCAAAGAGCTGACTTGAGGCACCTTGATAGGCACAGCAGTGAGAGTCCCCAACATCTGCACAAAAACAGTTGTCATAGTTACCACAAGCAAATGTTACTCACAACTGCACATGTGTATAGAGATTACACTCAATATGCATTTACAGAAAACATGGCTACTAATATCACAGTACATTTATTTAAACTTATTATAAATTAATAAGTAATAATAATAACTGTTTACAATATTTATTCCATGATTTAGAGGAAATGATGCTTCAGCTAGAATGTTATAATCTAAACAAAGACAACTTTAATCACTGATTTCCCATTTCCTTATCCTGCTGCGACTGCAAATATGACCATGCGAGCTCAACTGTTTACACTGTAAACTTTGTGTCTGTGTTTAAGTGGTCATCTCATTAAAGGATTGCCCTGCCACAGAATGCTGCACTTTCTCCTCTTGTTAGTCACAAAAATACCTCTCTCCCACTGTTCCTCAGCATTAAGTGGGAAAAGAGCAGCCGACTAACAAGGACCACAGCATCTGTCTGAATAAATATGGGACAACATGTTGTTAAGGAGCAGCCTCCTCGAAGCTGTGGACACAACTAACTATGTCATTCACAGATCTCACTTTAATTCATAGTTAAATAAATAGTCTAGCTGAGAGGTTCTCAAACTTTTCACACCAAGTACCATCTAAGATGATGTTTTCTTTTCCAAGTGCACCACCAGTTGAGAAAAAAAATGATTTTTCTTGTTTAGAACAGGCTCATAATAAATCGACTCAAACCCAAAAAATACGTGTGATTTGTGCACACATCTTTGGCACTTCCTGTTTCCTGCCAAATTCCAAGAAAAGGGAGAAAAAAGGAAACTTTTCACCTTCTTCCCCCACCCTCTCCTCCCCCCGTTCTTGTTCAGTGAAAATCTCTTCCTTGCTTTGTATTGTGCTGCAGAACAGGCTGCACGGCGAGGAGGGGGAGGAGGCAGCCAAGGCCTGTTCCTATGGCAACTGCAGAGATGAAAATTCTTGCAGTGCAAGGCTTTCATTTTCGTAATTGTTGCCTCTTTTCTCCAAAGCTAAGCACATTCGTTGAGGGGGGCTGCTCCCCTTTCTCTGAGCACAACCTTGGAAGAGACATTTTCTGTTTTTGAAATAATTTCCTTTTCTCAGAGCTGAGTGGAGCATAGCTAAGACAGATGACAGTCTGCAGTAAAGGCTGGCAGCCCACCTCCATCCTCATAAGTCTATAAAGCAGCACCCATAAATCAGGGTGTCACTGTGTCATCCAGAGGGGACTCAAACAGAGCGACCTGAGCTACACATGTCCAACTAAACATTTATATTTACTGCTAAAATGGATACAGATGACTCAACTCAAGTGGTTTGATGCAAGACCCGTCTAAACTAAGCTATAATATTCTCTACAAGTTACTTGCACAGCAAAATACTTTTAAGTTAAATATAAGTATAAAAGGTAAACTGGAGAGAATGTTTAACCAGGACATACACATAAGACGTCAATGTGGAATCAACAATATCTATCAAAGAAATATCGTAACACATTTACCTATAGTATACAGTAAATGTATAAATACTAATAAATCATGTTATATAAATAATGTTATGAATTATTCTGAACTTCCAGTATGTTAGAGAAGTGCAAACATCAGTCAAGACCATGTAGTTCAGATTGGAGTCATTAGAGGGTGCTGTCTTGAGTTTACTTTGCTCCATATAAGCATGTTGATGTTTCTATTGAGTCTCATTATCATATGGAACAGAACAACACACAGTATTCAAATTATTCAATTATTGCCTTATAGTCAATATCTTCATTGATTCTATTGAATTTTGACTTGTGCCAAGTCCATCCTCTAAGACTAAAATAACTCTCTCAATCACATGTCAATGATCAGAGCAAATGCCTGTGCTGAATTTGAAGGAAGAAGTATTTTCTAAATGAGGGGAAACTTCAGATGTACAGTATTCTCTGGCTGCCTCACTCAGACTGGACAAGGAACCACTTAAAGGAATATCCTTGGTCAGGACTTTGTTACTCTTGAATGATGAGAAGAATCACAAAAGAAGAAGATATTACGTACAACAATGATCCACTTCCATAATCCTCTGATCCATTTTAACATGGATCATTACATTTCTTGACTAAGTTTGGGATAAGTGACTAAGTGAAACGTGGCAGAGGATTGGGTGACATAATGAAAGCCCTCCTGAGCTGACTGAAACAATGTGGCTCTAACGTGTGCACTCATGCAATGCAGCAATCCCATTACATCTCATTATTGATCTTCAAATTAGTGGCCAGGTGGTCTGTGGGACACCCCCCCTCTTCAATGAACACTGCAGCCTTGCTGTTTGCTCTCTGATTGACTGGAGTATTATACAATTGTGGATGGATGGAGGAGTGTTTAAGTAGTGTATTATAAGTGCACAAAACACACAGTTGTCTGCTCTGACCCATCACCTCTGTGTGACTAGGGCTGAGTACCAGTAGCTGAATAGAATGTTTTGACAACTTATTCTGTATTAATCATTAACAAGAATAACACATTGTGTTCATAAATTCCATGTATATTTTTAATGAAAACTGTAGTTTTCATTTTTCATTTGTGGTCACACTGCCTAGCAACTTTATGTAGTGTTCTCCCACCACCCACCAGGCAAAACTAATTATCAAAAGAAAAAAAAAATCTGCATAATTTTTTTTAGCACTGTACTGGTACCTTAAAATGGTACCCATTTTTGCGTTACTAAGTAAGGCACAACGCAATTATTATTACTTTATTCTCAAACATATCAGTATGCAATATTGAGATACCGCTTTTTGATGACAGACAGGTGATGGACAGACAGTGGGGCTAATAGACAGTGTGATCATAAAAGTGGAGCCTGAGGCCTGAGGCTCGGCCCCTCTCTCTCTGAGGGGCTGTGCAATTACTGCAGGAGTGTGAGGCTGCCAGGCCCAGCCCAGCCTGCTCCTGCTGTGGTGCTGAATACAGAGTGGAGATGCTGCACTGTGCTATGAATCCTAACAGACTTCTTTAACAAGCCCAGCTCAAACTGCTCCTAATGTTTTAACAACAAAGTCTGTTCAGTCACTTCAATGGAGAAACATCTGGTCACAACATTAGGTCTACATTAGACTATGACCTTCATGTAGAATGTCATTCCTCTGTTTAGACAGAAGCACTGTGAGGTTGCATTTAAACGATGTACTACCAGTGCTGAAGGAGATTTCACTCTGCTTGGAGAGCTTCCCTCATGCTGGATTATTATGATTAACACTGACAATGAAACACTTATGAACTCAAGGCAAAGGACAATATACACCAACATTTCATCTATAATTGTTCTTTCTGAATTTGAAGTGGAAATAATAAAGTCAAGAAATTGTTTGGGATGTGGATGTGAACCTTTTTAACCTTTCCGTTGCCATAGAAACAACTTAAATCACTGCCATAGAAACTGGCCACATATACATGAGAGGATATTTATGGATCTAATGTAATGAATATAGTTGCTAATGCACCATCATATTTACATTTGCTGTATGGTTACCTGGGATGGAGGCAGCTCTGTGGCTCTCCTGCTGCTCAGCGAGTGGACACTTGCAGCCACCACTCGGCTACTGGTTTGGAGGTTGATGGGGGATGTCTGCAGTGATTCAGAACTTGGCACTTTTTGTCCGTTTATGTGTGCTGTAACCATAGAGACAGGGGTTTTGGCTGGCACCACAGAGATGGCGATGCCCTGGCCGGAGCTCTTGATGAGGGACAGGGGCTTGGTTGTCCCAACAGGACAGGTCCGGACCGCCAGCTTCTGTGAGGAGACAAAAGGCGAGCTATGTGACTTCAAGCACATATGAAAGTTTTGGTGATTCTCAAATTTTGACTTAATTTGGTGCAATAATACCTGTTATAACTATTAATGATAATTTTGCACTAATCAAGAGACAGTATTGCAAAGATATGTTTGAAAAAGGTCTGAAAAATATGTTTATAAATGACAGGAGGTAGAGTAGATACATATTGATGACTATCCAAAAGTTTGGCACAATTCTCATGTAAGAAACAACTCTTTTTACAACATTATTTCAACACAATAAAGGTGTTTTCTTGTATTTTAATCACCAAATAATACTGTCCGTGTACATTACAGGAGTTTCGGCCCAATATACTACATGGTTGCTAGGTAACAGTTATGGAATTCCCGAGCGTAATGTCAGGATTTCCAAACAGGAAATAAAATTTGAAACCTAAAAAGTGTCCAAACTGGCAAAAAAAAAAGCTAACATTTTTAGCTAAATCTTAAATATAATGGTCTTGACTGTGCTTTAGTAAAATGAGTAGTCTACCCTGTCATATGCACTTTAACTGAGCAGAGAGCCTGTGCTGTACAACAAAGTGACACTACTCATACATTATAGCTGGAAACTAGAGAAACTGGTTTCTCCTTAGCTTCTATATTGCAACCTTAGCTTCTATATTGCTTCTAGCACAGCGTCTAACGTCCTGGTTAAGCCCATACAGCTCTGAAAGCAGCTACCTTCTACAGCTGCACATCAAAATGATTATGTAAACAAGCAATAAAGGCTGATGTGTTGTGGAATTGTTTATTATAGTATACTATATACAGAATATTGTCCTCTGGTTACATGACTATAAAAGGAGCTGTGTGAGAAATGGCGCTTTAAAGTTGTATATTTTTGAAGAAAAACACTTAATTTAATAAGGGCTGTGTAAGAGTCAGCATTATAATTTGCTTAATATTATTTTATACTATATCTCTGTAAATAAAAATCATGACACTTTTGCTTTTTGCCACCTTTTATCATCTATTGATCACCTTTTATTAAACTGATGCATTTTGTCAACCAAAAACTCCCTGAAAAATGAATGAACAACTGATCGACCCAGTGTTGTGATGATGAAGTCATCAAGTAAGACATGCTCTGTGGAACCAATTCATCGACTAAAAGGGGTCACAGCGCAGCTCTCAAAATGATTAGGATCTTGTGCTAAAACTTATATGTACGCAGAGAAGTACTACAAAACAACCTCTTTAAGTGACTGTCCAGTCACTTCCAAAACTCCTGCTAACTCACTCCATATTTTCTCCTTTCTGCTGTGGTCCATAAAAATCTGTATAATCCCAATAAAATAATTAGTCGACCAATAAAACATTTGGTCATTTAAGACACTATCGACCACAAAATGGACTTAATGACTTTAAGAACTACAGCCTCATTCTCCCTGAATATTCAGAGTTTAATCAGAGTTCATTTGAACAGGACCCAGGTGTTTTGAGCTTTAGCATGTTTTGTGAGCAGAACAGGCCTGGCAGCAGATCACTTTAGTTCAGGGGCTCAGAGCTGCTACGGCAGACTGGCCTCACACCAACCACACTCTCCCCTCCCCCACATGTCCACTGCCTCCTCCTCTTTAGGACAAGAAAGACAAATACATCTTCCAAAGCACAGATAAGTACACGTCAGTGCCCCTCCGCTGCAACCGCACAACTGAACACAGTCAGTGTAAATATTTTATAGTGGCCCGAGCCCTGTATGCTTCACATCTGCACATATGCTTTGTGCTCTGCTTTGTGGGCGTGGGCAAGACAGACGTGAGGGATTTCTTATGCTCTGACAGCAGCAGGCTGCACTGTGTGATTTTGGTCCAAGCAACGCAGCTCACAGTTTGAAAGCTTTTGCAGGCCTGACTAGCTACACAGGATTCTGTAATTAGACAGAGAATGCATTTCGGTGAAGAGGAACAATAGCAAATGCCAAGAAAAATACAATTGTACCTGTCATTTGCACAGCTGATTTACTCAAAGTTTGAATTAGAAAACTGAAAAATCTTTTGTGTTTGGAAAATGCTGCTGTGTAAGGAAACAATACTGTTCAATAATGAAGACTTGAGGACAAAATAATGCAGTTCTTTAGGGAGGCTCCAGTAGCATCTGACATTTAGAGCGCTCCAGTAAAAACTTCAATAACCACATTTGCTACACTGTGCATATTCCACTAATCTCACACACTGAGACTGAGACATTGAGGTACAGCTGTATATATCAAATAGAATATTAATTCTTTGAACGCTGATTTAAGAACTGATTTTGGGAAAACTATTATTATTGTAATTAGACCAGAATATATCATATTTTGTAGGTGTGGTTATTTTTAAATGAAAATACGCAATGATTGTAGAAGGCCTCATTGTTTCATGTAATCAATGTTCTCCGTGGGGGGTAAGTAGTGGTGCCCGGGGGCCAGCGGAGTCCATTCATGGTTGTTCAGACCGGCCCACCTCTGATTGTATCAAAGGTCACACATTCAAAGCCCCGCAGCTAAGGAGCCAGAGGAGCCCCTCCTGTGGAGAGCTCACACAAACCTGAATGAGAGAGCAGTCAGCAGGTACCACTCACATGTACTTGCTGCATAAGCATCAGGGGCCTGTTCTCATGCAGCAACAATACAACAGGTGCAAGAACATGCCCTGTTTAGCAAATCTAGCCCAAAAGGTGATTACATTCACAGTCATTCTGTTCTAAATTTGATTATTGAATACGGGAACGTTAAAGTATTAAATATTCCCCACATGGGTTTTGATGACATATTGCATTAGGGCTGTCATGTGATTCTGTGTTAAGCATTGCTACTGTAACTTATTATAATTTAAAATCAGAATTGCGTTTAGAGGCACATTTTAACACATCGAGCAGAGTTTAATTATACAAAAATCCAATACAATTCAGAATAAGATTAGCAAGGAAATGTTGTTGTTCAATTGCGAGACTTGCAATAATGCTCTGTTGTTCTGCCCAGACTGTACATTTTGTATTCGTATATTAAAGTCTATTTTTTATTGACCTTATTTCAATGCAGGCCCTTATTTTTATTTGATCATAGCTTATATTATTATTCTTTGTTTAATGTGGCAACATGACCACAGTGAATTTTTCACTGACATTGGCAATAAAACAATTGTGATTCTGTAAAAACGTTCTATTTACTTTCTTTTTTTTTTTTTTTTTTGCCAAATTCATTACGGCCATGATTTCCTCATCCTTCTAACTGCACCGCACATTTAACCACAGAGCAGAGCCCAGAGCAGCAGGTGCAGAGTGTTGGGCTTTGTCTGGACTTTTCTAAACAATCTATTCTGCACTTGCATCACACACAGAGCTTCTGACTGAGGTAGTTCCATCAGCGAGGGTCCAGAGGGCAGAGCCACACTGACAGAGGAGCACTTTCCTGACACTTGTGGTGTTAAGTTACAGCTCACAGGACACAGCTGAGAGGGGCTGATGACACAGGTCTCTCTGCACTGGACTTTAGCCTCCCACATAATGTACAACCAGCACTAAAATAAAAACACATCATGTACAACAGGTGCTAAAGAAAACACCCAAGACAGAAAAGGTGTGTGTCTAATTGTGTGACATGCTTGTATTGACATTTGAAATGTGTTTTTTGTGGATTGAAATAAACAGTCCACATTTAGAGCGTAACTTGCGATTCCTCCTGAGAGCCATGTCTTACACCTCGAACAGAGAGAAGTGGTGTTGACAAATTGATCGGCAAAGTCAAGTACTTTAAATGACACAAAGACTGTTGGGAGAGCACTTTGCGTAACCCCAAAGTCATATAAAACGTGTGATGTGTTGTTTTACCGCAGTCCATATTAGGGAAGGGCTGTTTGTGAATGGTTCAGCTCAAAGAAAAAAATCTTTGTAGTGAATCCAAAGAGCCACTGAACTCAAACCACTCTGGTTCAGATCTGCTCAAACACTAGCAGAGCAGAATCAGTTTTAATAGGCACACCTGGTGGTCAATCGCATGTGAGGACATGATTTATAAAAACCTTTAAAATCATCATAAATAAGTGCAATGGGCTCTGAAGAGAGCAAGAGTGGATTAGGCCAGTGAACTAATGACAAAATCATGATGACTATATATTAGAAAACAATTATTTACAAACACAAAATATGAACAACATCGCTATTAAAAACAGGCCCTCTCATTACTGCAGACTGCATTTTTACTCCAACTACATATGAAGGTCTACTATTAAATATGAGCTAAAATTATGAGAACATTAGCAAAAGGCACAAAGTCACAGACTTGAAAATCTTAAGCCTTTTTTCCACTGGCACGGCTCACTTGGGGCCACCTTGGTGCAGGCCAGTTAGGGGAGGGAACCCCAACCAGGGGAGAGTTTCCATTAGAATTGTCCCAGGCCACGACACAGGTCCAGCAAGACACACCCAATGGCGTGATGTAGGCTTATGCTGACATGAAGCGCTGGACAGTTGTAAAAAGACAGGTGCTTAAGGAGCATCAACACTGATCGACAGCAGCACAACAATGAGCAGAGTTTATGCACAACATGCTTCAGTTCATGAACATCACCAACAGCAACAGAAGACGCTGTTTTCTGTCACTGAGTGCCAGAAGCTGTGGCAGCTACAAAGACACAAGCAAATGCGCAAAGTGTTCCTGCAAAGCAGCGATACACAAACATTACCGTAGAGGGACACTTTTGTCTGTTTTCCACTGGCAAAATCATATTTGAATTACACTTGTATTCATAAGGCCGATTTGAGCAATTCACAGAAAGACGTTTAGTTTGTGTCACTGTGAGACAAGAATAAAGCTAGCATAAACACAAAACCACTTTTGGTTTATCGTCAGTTTTTTTCTACACAGCATTTTACCCTCTCTGTGTAATACTGTGGGTTTTGACTCATGCTAGATGCATTATGCACTGGAAATATTATATTATATTATATATATAACATATACGCGAGTGCTGTACATGCATAAACAGGAAACAGCTGCTGCATCCGTCCTCTGTTTTGCAACACATATCTGCTCAACATATAAAGTTGCCATAACTAGAAATACGGCATCAAGTCAGTGCTTGGTGAGACATTGTTATTTTCTATTTATACCGGCTTTTTCAGCATGTGATGGTCATGGAAATGACAACTGTCAGACTCATATTTTATAACAAGTCATAGTTTACAGTTAATAGCAGCAGTTTCCCATCAATACCGAAGAGAAAGTGGTCAAATGTTAACTATCTGAGTTGAATTCTAACAGCTCTAGTAATAGCTCTAGAAATATGTGGTCCAAAAGAACCCAGCTCTGTGTCTGCATCATGATACGAGAGGCTTCTCTCAGCCGACGTTTAATTGTGGGACTGGCGCAGCTCTCTGGACATGGTTAAGGTCGTCCTTGTGTCCTGCGCGCACAGGATTATGCACACTCATTATGTACTCCAGTTTGATACTGTGTCTTTGTGATAACAGGCTGCTGAAAAGCACATTAGGAGCTGTTCAGATTCCCATCAGCACAGCTGCTCGACGTTTTCTTTGTTTACACTCCATTTACTCTCAGGCCTTCGGTCCTCAGAGGTAAGACACACAGCTCAGTCTGCCCTTTACTTGGAGAAAGATGCTCAGCTCCTTCACTTCAGAAACAAGCACAAATGCAATTATGTCATCAATTGCAAGTATAAAATAATTTATACAAACAGGTAAAACATGAGTTCAAAATTAAACTAACGTCCTTTATGTTTGCATTACGAAGCCTTGCGCAGTGAGCAGAGAAGTGGGGCCATGGGACTGGCAGTGAAGGAGCTTATCAACATGGACACACACAGAGTTTGGCACCAGGGACCAGGCGCCCACTGGTCCAGATGTGCAGGTCAAGCTTCAGCCAAAAACCAACACACCCAAGAGGCTCTAGATTATACTGGCCATTATGTCACATTGTAAGAAAAGATTAATAATGACACACAAGTGAAAGTAGTTATCAACCAAAATCCAAACTTAATCAAAGAGTCCCGGATCCTTTCATGAAATAAATTAATTTACCTCTTATGGCAGTTTTCTTAGTGGCAAAAGCAATGAAGTAACTATCAATTTTCTGAAGACTCTACCAAATACACCTGGGGCATTCAGTTCAACAGCATTAATGTCTGTTTGTGCAGCAGAATCCAATTTTCCTGCTTCTTTCACTCTGTAAAATCTGATCATGTGGTCAGACCCTGTACCACAATAACAGACAATAAATCTATTTAAATGCAAATGGTAGAGTCAATGTGGTTCATTTGACACAGACCTGTACTGAGTCTCTCACAAAAGCTGCTGCAGCCCAAGTATTTACAACCAGCTCGGAGATGGTCAGTCCTTCTATCGACCACTTCATGTGCTGGTAATTAAACTTTAGGGATGTTGAACAGGATATTTCTATGGGAGGAAGGTTTCTGTGCCATTGTGTGCTGTCTAGATGTGGTTTAACCAAGAATTTAACAACTCTGTCTTCAGTAATAGCAAAGATTCACGTACTGGAATAACAGTAACAAGATTGCTTCTTCCACAACTATAGCAAATAATAAAGATGATTTATTATTCTTTGGCAAATCACCCACTTCTAGTTTGCCCTCAGTGACCCAATACATCTATTTGGGTGAATTTAAAGCTTTTGTGACATCTATGTGCTTCATCTTATTCAATGTGACCCCCAAATCTTGTCTTCTATCAAATCTCAGTCTGTAAGCTGCAAGGACTTCAAAGTTATTTTTCTTCAAACTTTTCAGAAAGAAGGAAGAGAAAATGATTAGGCAGAAACTGTGCTGGCGGAAAGTGAATGCTTGAGCGACTGAGATGGACACAGCGCTTTGGAAAAACAGATCGAAGGAGAGCTGGCCCAAATGACTGTTTTTCTGTTTGTGAGAGAGGGGAATAACAAAGAGCTCACAGCATCGGCTTCAAAATCTGCTCTGAACATTTCATTTGAGTAGATAAACAAAACAAAAGATGCTGAGAAGATATTTGACGAAGTAAAAGCTAGAACTGAAAGAGAGGCCCTGCTGGCAGCTTCTGACTGTGGTCATTAGAGCGAGTGCTATTGCGGGTTTAACTGAAGTCATTTCACAAGTGACACATGAATAAAGTGTTGGCAAAGGACATTTGAAAAGACATGTTTGGAGGATATATTAGTCTGCTTCTGTTTATGCCAGCTCTCAAATGCCAATTCTACATAATAAATAAAGCAAAGAGTAAACTTATAGTCAAGAAAAATCTGTCATACAAATGTACTGCTGACTTCAGAGGCACAATGTAATGATAGATGGACTGGATTGTACACAAATGGTGGCATATTAGCTTTTATATGAGTGGTTGATGCACAAATAAGAGTGTTTTAGATTATGAAAATATAAACGACAGCTTGTATATAAGTAGTACTAATGTCTGTGCATGATGATCAGAAAACACAACATCATATGGTGATTAGGAGCTAATACTAAAAACATCAGAATAACTGCCGCCAGTTTCCTAGACCAGTGTTTTTCAACCACTGTGCCGTGGCACACTAGTGTGCCGTGAGATATTGTCTGGTGTGCCGTAGGAAATTATCCAATTACACCTAACTGGTCTAAAAAATATCAGGTTTCACACTGAGTGAGTAGAAATATTTTATTTTATTATAAAATGCTTTTTTTGTGTGTTTATTTGATTCCTGTTCAAAATAATCTGATGAGAATTACTTTATATTGTAAATATAGGATGCAGAGTTTCATTTTTTTTTTACATTTTCTGCTTATGGTGTGCCTCTTGATTTTTTCAATGAAAAAAATGTGCCTTGGCTCAAAAAAAGTTGAAATACACTGTCCTAGACTCTCATTGTTTGAAATGCAACAGTCCTGGCCAGATGAGGTGGGGTATATCCTGTTTTTGCCCCTTTAGTGTCAATTTCATCAACCTGCTCAGGCTGAATATGTTTAGATACAGCTTTTAGTATAGGCACAATTAAAGTAAACAGTCAGAAAACTGAAGTTGAGTCCGCCCTCGTATGTAACATTATAGCAGTGGAGGACATATGTTCAAATGATAGACATGTTGCTATAGAGACTCAATCAGCCCACACGGCAGGGGAGCTGCTATGTAAATGAAAACTATAATAAAAGATCAGAAGAAGAGTGGCACATGTGTGGGAATCCTCTGGGTGATTTACATTTCCTCTGTATTAAACATTGTTGGTATAGGACTACAGCACAAAATGAACTATTTAGAAACAAGAGGGAGAGAGCTGGGGACAGAAGAAGCCATTATTGACTTGAGGGTAACTCTTGATTTACAGAGTACATGAACAAAAAGCAGTTTTATCAACTCACAGAGAAGTATGTCAAATCCACACTGAGTTTGACGAAAGACTATGATTCTGTACTACTAATTAGTGCTGGGTACCCTGAAAAAGTACCTCTGTAGGTTAAAAGAAAATACTCTTACCAAAAAAAACAATACCTTAAGAATTGATGACAAGCTTTACTCTGTTTTCTGTTCAAGATAATGATAAATGATCTTTTATTATTTTATTATTATAAACAAGGTGTTGCAAGTGCTGGTACCATAAACTGAAATGGTTGCAGTTGTAAATAATCTCCTGGGCAAATATTGTGTGATAAATGTAGTAGAAATGTAATAAAAATTCAACATTAAAATGTATATTGGCTCTAAATTTCAAATTGTCATAAATAGCCTCACATATGTTATGGACACACAGACACTGCAGACGCTGAGGACACTATTTATTCCTTCTGGACTTGGCAGAGTGGTGACCAGAGGGGGTCCAGCAGCGAGTGTCCAACTGGCCTGTGGAAAGCTCCAATGCAGGTCTGGCCTAAGAAAACAACCGCTTCACATGCTGGATTAGCCAGGATTAAGGACATCTGTTGAGCTAAATGAGATGATTCTGTTGGTTTTATCTTTACTGAGCCTTTCTACCAAACAAACAAGTGAAAGTGATGGAAAATGAGGAGTCAAACGCCTGAATGTCACAAGCAGAAATATTACAGCTAGGGGGGATTTGGCGAGCACAGAAAACGGCTGTGTTTGTTGGACTTGTCGAAGCAAAAATAATACACATTGGCTTCATTTCAAAGTTTGAGAATTATGCACATATCATCAGAGTAAGCATTCAAGATGAAACCCCAAAAGAACCACAAAAGTCAGGTTCTTATTACAGTGGGCACTAGAGACAGTTAGGCTCGTGACTACATATCCAATATAAAGTTGGAAAATGCAACTTTGTCAAATATGTATTAAGATGTACAAAAAAACTAAATAAGGAATCATTAACCACAGCCCTGTCAGGTCATAAAGCTTTGGGCTAAAGAAAAGTTATTCCATTACATCACTATGCTACTGGTTTTAATAAATAATTATTTGTAAGTTTAAGTTATCAATGCTATGTCTTAGGTCATTTTAGTGTCCATTTAGAGAAGTAGAAATCAAGTCAGACTTACAGCTCGCCGAATGACTTTCAATACTTTCAGTTAATTCAAATGGAAATACTCCAAAACTGTGGCCTGAGAGAGGACTCAGGACTGAAACTAAGGCCGCAGGGACAGCTGGCTTTCCTACACAACTCCAAACCAGTGCGTGATTGGACGAAAGGAGGGGTCCGGGGAGGGAGGGGGGATCTATGGAGGGGGGAGGAGGCCAGCAGATGGACCCCTGCAGACAATAGAAGCAGACAGATGCAGCCACAAAGAGCAGCTAGTACACACAACGCACACAAGCACACTTGAGCGCACAAAAACTATCTTCAAAAGTG
This sequence comes from Periophthalmus magnuspinnatus, assembly GCF_009829125.3. NCBI lineage: Eukaryota > Metazoa > Chordata > Actinopteri > Gobiiformes > Gobiidae > Periophthalmus > Periophthalmus magnuspinnatus. The sequence continues at coordinate 15,216,549 of NC_047148.1, forward strand.
AGGATTAACTGACAGAGCTGCGATTCCTTCTGTGACCACCAGGGCTACAGTGAAAACAGGATAAAGAGGTTGAAAAAGTAGATTGTAGATTTTTAAGTCATGTTTTATCCATATCCAGTTTATGTATAAAGTGCCATTAACTACAAAGTTGATCAAAGTGCTATACGATAAAACAAAACAGAGTACAGTCAATAAATACAGAAGCCGTAAAGCCAAGGCCTCAAACTAGTTAAACCAAAGGGGAAAATGTGTGAGTATCTTATACTATACGACTGAATAACAATACTTCTCTACCATAACTGCTAAACAAATATTAACTTTCACTCAAAGTCATAATCAAATGTCTTCCTGGGCACAAAATACCGTAACTAAAATCCTACTGTCACTGTGGGCAATAATAGTCAGGGTATTTCCTGTCACCCACTGGGTCTGACGAGGGGACAAAAGAAGGTTTTCTGTACCCCACCCCCTCCTTCATGGGGTGAGACAAGCCTGGGGCAGAAAGGAGGCACATCCCAGCACACTCAGGAAGGGGGCAGGAGCCGGTGCACTACACTGGGGTTTAAATGATGTAACAGGGGGCTGGGGAGATGACGTTGCCATGGAAATGACACTCAATTAATAATAGTCAGCATGACCGAGACAAAGAGGGGTACACTGTGGGGTATAAATGGGGCTTTGGAGTGTTTGACAAAGTAGACATGTACAAGCAAATCACATCTTTAATGTAATCATTCTTTTTACTAGTTTTCTTTTACTTTAAAAGGGACCTGGTGTTTCAATGTATTGTTTAAGAAGCAAACTTAAAACTATGTATTTAAGCAAAATTTGTCTTGCTCCAGTACACATATATTGTGTAAACAGCTCTTGAGGTCAAAATATGTCTGATGTGTGATGTTTGTATGTAATCATAACACATTTTATTGTCCAATAATCAGGAATTGTGCTTTAGTGCTAGTTGTTAGTAGCATGACAACAAACCTCTGCTTTGGTATCTGAAAGTTGTGAAAAGTGCTTATAAATCCATTGCGGCGAGTTTTCATGTTTTCAAGACAGTAAAAATCTGACACATAACTTTTTTAACTAGTTTTAGTGCCATATACGGTAGTTCTTAAAAAGTAAACACATTTTAAATGTCTTTTTTTACAGATACCTAAAATATAAGATAAACTGACTTGAGACATGGGCCCTGCTGCTTTAAGTCGTGCTGTCAGCTCAGGGAGGAGGTGTGGTTCTCCATCCACACCTCGGCTTCTTTATCTGGCACATTCCTCCTTCTGCCTTTCCGAGTGTGACGCCTTTCAATATCTGTGTATTTGGCCTGAGCCAGTGGGCAAATATTGACACAGTGGATCGCAATGAAAGATGTTCCATTTCGGAGGCTCAGCACGCCGCTCTCCGATGAGGTTTGTCAGTGATGGCAAAGGGGAGTGATGCATCACAGCGGGGCTATTGAAGGACGATGGGGCAAACTCAGACACTCTGTGGGGGCTTAAAAGAAGACATATTTATTTTCCTTACACCTGTCCCAGACATGACCGCCATCTTGTCAGCAAGTTCACCTTTTCCTATTAGGTTGAGGGGCTTTTTCCACATTATAATACTCCCTACAATGGACGCATAGCTAGACTTGACAGGAAAAATAATGAATGAATAAACTTGTGCCTTAGACATCCAGAGGCCTGCCGCTCTTTACACTCTCAGGCTATATAATTTATTTTACAACACTTAGAACTCCATTTCTGTTAGCATAGCCACAGCTGATTTTTTTTACTTCCATATTTACATGGTCTGGCATCATCAGTAAATTTATAACCCTCGTTATCACCCATATTTTAATGTGTGGTGGACCTCTGTTGATCTCTGCGACTCAATGATTCACATCCAGCCAATTACAGCCGTCTTAACAACTGACCAGCAGCACCCCATTAAGCCCCCCCTCCCTCTTTTTCAGCACCATTACAGCCCATCCGCAATCACTTCAAATTAGATCTACAAGTCAATACCACAAGTCAATATTTAATTTGCTCATAGCAGGTGGTGATTTAGTTGGAGACATGGTGACTCCCAGTACGCGGCGCTGTCATACACACTGTGCCCTTCGTGTAAAACAGGAAGGGCAACAGGGACTGTAACAGATGGTAACTACAAACTAAGACAACTATATATTAAAGGTGCACTATGTAACATTTCTGGAGGTCTAACACTTGATTATCTCCATGGAGAGGATATTATTATTGCTTTACGTTGAATGTTCCACAGAATGGTATTAAGCTTATCTCCACGGAGACAAGCAAGTTACGCCACTAGCTCAAGTTACAGGTCATATCTGTGGAGAGGCAAACCCGCTCACAGTGAGAATGCATGTTTTTTCAAGGACGTCTAAAGCAATAAAAACACCTACAATTTGACAAATGCAAGATTAATGGAACATTGTATAAACAGCAATAATATCTCATATGGCATCTTTAAGTTACAACCTGTTATTAGTATTTTGTGTGGATGTTTCTCTGACTAATTCAGTTCCCCTTGATGTTGACAGTGTCCAACAGAGAAGAGGCATATAAACCTCGAGAGGATCACAGAACAGCTTGGCTCTGGTCGAATTATGATGTTACATTGATGTCCTTTCTCAGTCTAGTCTAATTACACCTCAGGGAGATACAGAGGAAGGTGAACTCTGCATACCTTCCATCCACAACCGATGGATTTAAACACGAAAAACTGCAAGAGGCGTGGATATTGATAAACTGTTCAGTGTTTATAGAAACTGCTATCTAAAGAGACATTGTTCAAAATAACCTTTTGAGAGCTTTTATCCATGTTTGAGTCATCTTTATTCAAGACTCTGAAATTTGACCTCCCCCAAAAATCCACTGCTCTTCACTTTTTTTTCCTTAAGTGGTGATACACAGAGGATGCAGTAGCATCTTGTAGCAATTTTGGGACCAATAAAGATAAAGGCATAATCAGTAATAATAAATGTGTAGTGCCCCCTGTAAACATAGACTTAGTTCAACATGTTAAACAAAGTAATTCTACAACACTTAATCACCTAATCTACTGCCATCATTAAGAGATGAATGCATTGCTGGCTCTGTTTTGCAGAAGAAATAAATACTGCAATGCAAATGCACTTCCTGATGGTAATAAATCACAGTTCTCACGGTGACAATGAACTTCTATCTGCTTAATTCTGCTCTGTTTTAGTAACAAGTAGACTGGCACTTTAAAAACACATCAAGATGGACTGGGTCCTGTTTACACCAAATCATAAAGTCAAGCTATGCACATAAGAGGATTGTAGCATCTGCTTACCTGTCCATTCTGGAGTTCATTGAGGCTTTTGCATATCGTCTGATTCTGTGAACAAAAACAAAGTTAGGACTGTAAATAATGTTGTGCATTAACACATCAGTCATACAATCAATAGTATTTGTCTTTTTGTTCTTTAAACCTTGATGGGGCTGCTTCTCTGTGCTGCAGAGTGGAGCCCTGCAGCGGTGGAATAAACAGCCGTAAACCTCAGGAGCAGCCTCTCAGAGCTGGGCTGCTCCATGTCGACACAGGAAGCTCTGAGCCTATTTGTCATCTGTAATCTAATGAATACATGTAGAAATGTCAGGGGAGAGCAAAAACTCCCATTTATAGTGATTTCCCTGAAGCAAAGCAGGTGGTTAGAAACAACCAATGTGGTGTGTGTGTGTGTGTGGGGGGGGGGGGGGGGGGGGTGTACGGGGGTGGGGGGGGTGGGTGTGTGGGGGGGGGGGGGGGGGTGCGTGTGCGTGCATGTGTCTGTATCTGCATGCCTGTGTGCCTGTGTGTGTGTGTGTAGCTAAGATTGTCAAATAGATAAATTCAGGTGTAGTCGAGGAGAATGCATGGGCTCTTCACACTGGGGAAATGTAGAGAAGCAGGGCTGATCAGTTTCCTGATGAGTCTGTTAAACCACAGGCAGATTACAGTTGTGTAAAACACCATTTTACATTGTGTCAAGTGTTTAGCTATTAGCAGCTAATGAATCATGACAACTGAGCCAAAACCTTAAACACTGAATGAATAAACAGATGTGAATCAAATGAAGACAAGAAAATACTTGAATATAAATGATACATGCGCCCTTCATAGTAATAGGCCAAGTGCTTGGACACAACAGACCTTTTTCAAAATAACCATAAGGGTATCTAGAATAAAGACCATTATCATATAAAACTCACACCACCCCGATCTGAATTAAAGAGAAAAAAGCATACATCTATACATTTCAAGAATCTAACCACCATCACCAAATGTGCACATGCTTAACAGGCTTTTCATTTCTAGCCAAATCTCCTGGAGAAGACAATCCCAGTTGCTCCTAAATGCGCTGAAATAAAAACAAACTGCAATTTCCTTCATATTTACAGCCAGAGCATCTGTTCAAAATGTACACAAACACAGCCAGCTTCTGCTTGTTAGCATTTGGACAACGAGGCTTTCTGGGGAAGGCATTAGCGCTGTTTGGCTAGCTCTGACAAGCTTCATCTTTCAGAGCTGCAACTGTGGACCCTCACGGGAGCCAGGGCCACCTAGCCAGCTGCCTCCAACTCTTTCCTCTAAACTACATTCTGCCCAACACAACTCTTTCAGTTTAAATGCATTTAACATTGTTCAATGTGCAATACTGAGCAACAATCGAAATGAGGACTTGTTTACGGAAAGACTGGACGAATACTTTGTGTAAGTAATGTACAGACTAATAATTACAATTCCATCTTTTAGAACACTTAGAACATATTTATTCTAGATGTATGCTAAATTATAATTATTTTCAGTCATTTGTCCTATTTCAACTTTTCTGGTTTGGTCTTTAGTGGTTAAGATTTATCCACAGTCTGTTCAATTAAAGGTAACCTTTATGTGAGCTTGAGGTGAGGTGTCTGCAGAGTGGGGGGTATGCCTCACAAAGATCCAGTCCTCTCTTTGCAGGTGTGGAGGTCGGGCAAGTACCGAGAGGCTGCACCCAGAGGTCTGCACCCAGAGGTCTGCACCCAGAGGCCAGCACCTAGTTGCCTGCACTCAGAGGTCTGGATCCAGAGGTCTGCCCCTAGAGGTCTGCACCCACGCGCCTTTACCCAGACGCCTGCCTTTGGTGTAGCAGCTGCTGATGCTGGAGCAGGGATATGCACAGGCATGCCAGAGTTCAATTAGAGGAATTGTGAGGCCCTCAAAGCCCCAGCAGGAGGTTACTGTCAAGTTATAAAACAGCACTGTTCAGGTCGATGCCAAGGGATACTATTTCTGCTTATTTTGAATTATATTGGCATTATGTGAAAATATGTGTTTATTCTCAATACACAATTAAAACTAAACAATGATATAATAAGTATGTTCTTTACATTGTTTTCCTCCACCTCCAGACCTGGCACCTCACCCACCACACATTTACACATTGAGGAGGAAAAATCTCCGGTGGAGCGGCACTGTCGTTTCCTCTGGGACATGAACACAACACATTTCCCTCCTCTGCTGTTGGGAGCCAGAGGCAGGATGACCCAGCCTGTGCCATCACGCCACAAACGGCCTTTTCATTACAGTCAGGTAAATGGAATTGTATGCGCCGCTGCAGCACGGCTCTATGTGGCCACAGCAGTTCATTACAGTGCAACGCATAGATCACACAGAGGAAACAGCTCTGGAAAGTGTCAGACACGAAGAATGGGATTTATGTGTCTTTTTAGGAAGGTGATGGCCATGTTTTTTGTTTAGAAGTGCACATTTTCACCTTACAAACTGAATACAAATGGAAACTCAACTCTACAGGCTAGCACATATGATATACGATATGGACAATAATGGCTGTGGCTCATGTCCTCTGCACTGAGGTATTCTGAGTTAAACGATGATTGCAGATCTATTACAGTTACTTCCAACAAGAGCTCTTCTTTTGGCTTTGATCCTCTCCATATAACCTTGCACACACCTTTTACATTGCAAGTCAAGTGGAAAAGCTATTCAGAAAAATGTACCTGTGCTTTATTGCACAAGACAATGCATTGGGTTTACACTGTAGAATTTGATGAAATGAAAGGGCATATGATGAGACTTCAAATTTTACTATGTATTTAATATAATTTGATTTCAAACTTAGGAAAAAAATCTAATCATTTGACCTAGTTTGACAACTTTAGAGAAGATGGTTTTACTTGCTGGTGGGACATGGATAAGTAGAGGTAATTCCATAACAGTTACCTTTATCAGAGTTTTTCAACCTTTTTTTAGTCACGGCATCTTTTTTGCCGAAAAGACATTGCTGTACAAAATCTACTAAAATATGACTGAATGACTTCATTGAGAAAAAAGAAGTGTAAATTATGCCCATGTCACTGCATCTGGTGTGAAGGGGATTTTGCATTAGTGGTTGTTTCTGTTTCTTTTTGGGTTCAGAAGTTTGAGAAAGTCATTCCAAAAAGCCAATTATTACATTAAATAACTGTGTGAATCATTTTCCCAAGACACACCTGGCAATCCCTCAAGGCACAGTATGCCCCAGCACAAAATCAATTACCTTTAGCAACCATACACCAAACAACAGCCAACACTCCATTAGGTATTATCTGAGGGAAAAAAACTGACATCTCTTCCCATTTCATCACAGAGCTCATCAACATTTTTTTTCCCCATTTTGGTAGGCCAAGTAATTACTAAAGTGGCATTAACCAAAAATAAACATTTGCATTTGACGGCAATTTTTACCATGGAGTTCAAGCCTGCTCTCGATCTCAATTTTAAACTGTAAGCCTTTTTGAATGATATTTCTGATGCGGTGCTTTAGTGAAAAGTTTGAGAATTACAGCTCAAGCACTGCACCTGGTCAAGAGCTTTATCTGTGCCAAAAATGGGACTTATCTGAGAGCTTTCCAAAACCACCAGCTATTAGCATGGGCACATCCAGTTGAGAAACCAGCCCCCAGAATAACTCCTGCAGTTTCCTTCTCCACACATAACATGCATCCACCTCTGTAAATGAAGTCCAATTAATATCCCATTATTGCCTCTGCAAATCGGATACCACACATTCATATAAACAAACATGCAAACAAAGACTATAAAACAATTAATAATAAATACGGTTTGGACAGAAGTGCCCGAGAGAAAGAAAGATAAATGCCGCAGTGACATGGAGGCTATTTGAAGTTACATCCATTCGTCACAACACAGAAATAACAAGCGACCCGAGCAGACGTTCGGGGGCAGGCCTGCGGCATCATTGGACTAAACGGCTAAATTAACCTAATTATTTGTTGGAGTTGGAGAGGCTGTTCTGTCTTTGGGCGCTGTTAGTGCTGTCGTTGTATATGTGCGCATTGTCTTATGGAAATGAACGTGGATTTATGTGCAATTGTGTTAGCTGCACATTACTCATCGGTCAGCCGAGTCTGTGCCTGGAAAAGCAGAGTGATTACCCTGCAACTTCGCTTAGTGAAAAATAATGAGCTGTTTTTGTGTAACGTGCAGAGTTCAGGGCCGGAAAAAGAATATGTGGAACAAACTGTTGTTGATTAAGTAATACTTTTTTTCATAGGTCGGCCCTGTATTCCAACAAAGCCATGTTTTTCTAATGCATTTATTTCAAGGTATAACTAACACAAATAACACTCACTTTGATAAATAAATAAATAAATAGAAATAATAACTGTATTTATATGGCATTTGTTAGACCAAATGCATTTATTTAGATCACTCAGCTATTATTATGATACTTGAATTATTAGAATATAAGATTGCGTTATCAAGGTCACATGAAATTATCTATTGTAGTTATCAGCCAAGTAGTCACTCAGTAAGTCATTTGTTTTTCACTTTTCCATTTGTTTACACCTGCTCTGTTCACTGTAGACTCCACAATGACAACACCAACTATAACTATAACTACAACCATTAGTTAACTTTTCAAAACTGCATAAATCCTTGTTTGGCCATTTTGAATCCATAAGATGTCCTTTTTTCTGTCTCTGCAATTCCACAGTCACCACTCCTTCTCCCGACTGCCCTTCATCTGTAAGTGATCAGCCGCCAAAGACACATCTCATTACAGCTTTTACAATCTAAACCACTGCTTCCTTATAATGCCTCACCAGTCCTGTTCCCCTTTCAAGGTTGATCCTGAGGCATTTTAACATTCTCCACCATTCGTTGATTCTTTTGTTTAAGAAATGTTATTCTTAAGTTCTATTCTATTTCCTTTGCCATTTAGTTACCAGGCAACTTGACTTCATCCTTAGAGGGAAACGTGATTAGGCGAGCGCATGTGAAGGCCAGATAAAACAGTTTTTTTGGGTTTGTAAGTCCCTGTTTTTGCTAGTTTTATTTCCTCACACGCAATTCTTCATCCTGTTCTTAAATGAATCCAATGCAAAAACCTCACAATGTCCTAAGCTTCTGATGTAAAACCTTGGTAATAAATGGTTTTCCGTGACTCATAACATTATGTTGGAGTAAAGGTGATGCTTTTACAGCTCATCTCTCTCTAAATCCCAGTTCATTCCAGGAAATCCCTTTCACTTTCCATTACTATCATCAGCCACTTACACAGCAATAAACTGTCACATAGCTTTCTGTGCACATCTGCGTTTGGGTTGTGCTTCACGGGCCCTGGTTCTCTGTGCTTCTGTTCCCTCTCATGAGTTTATTTACAGACTCGCACACATTCAAAAAGCATGCCAGGGCTATTAATAGCATAGCGGCCCTGATCTCCAGTGTGAGGCGAGAGCACATACGAACCATGCCATCTTCTGGCTGCAGCTGACACAAATAAAGACCCACTGAAGATGGTGGAGCAAAACGGACAGGTCAAGACTTCTATGTGCCAGAAATAATTTGTCATCAAAAAGCAATGAATAAGCTCAGCAGAGTAGATATGCCTGCCACATCTACAACAGTCATAAAAATGATTAAAAAGTGCCCAATACTGCTTTTAATTTAAGTCATTCATTCAGTTACTGGTGTTTTTATTGCCCGAAAGCACTTGTTTTGATGGAGTCACTGTCTTGTCTCCATGGAGATTACTACATTCTACGCTATCTTGTGGAATATTCCAGACAAAACAAAATCTCCATGGAGAAAAGAAGGTTTTCTCCATCAACAACCTGACAAAGTGCTCTGGAACACTGTTTAAGGACTTGTTTTGAACTTATAGAATATATGAATAAGTCCTCAAAACATCAATTGGTTTCCATATGGCCGGCACGTTCATAATAAATATCATTCATCGTTCATTTTTTTTTGGATGAGTTTAGAATTTACAAAAGACAAGGGGACCGGTAAGATGACATCATATGTGAGCTGTGGTACTCAAAATGACTGCTCTTACCTGCACACTCAATTGTTACATGTTTCATGTTGTTTCCTGGTACAGCTCTGAGTCACAGGTCAGCAGAAGCTCACAGAAAGATCCAAACAGCAGCAGATATTTTAGGGGAATGATTCAGTGTGACACACATAAGTTTTCCTTTTTTTCCAAGCTCCTCTTCCTCTTGACTTCACGTGTTGACAGAGTGTAATAAGCTACCACCGACATAGGATTTGCAGCAGGATCAAACGCCTGGCTTTCCTCTGGATGGTGTCTGTTCATAATGTGAAATACAAGTGGCCTCTACACTTCTCTGCGACACAGCGGGAAATTGCCGTGTACAAATCAGAATTAAATGACTATTAACTCACCTACAGGCTCCACGGCACCATGCGGTAACAAATAGGGCTTTGGCTGTACATTAAGCTCTTTCATACATAATAGTGAGCCGATTAATATAAGATTGCCAATGGTAAGAGCCAGAAGTGCATGTAATTGACAAAAATAAACCAATGACTATATAGCAGAGGAACTGAAAATTTCTTATTTTACAGATCTATTATCTATTATTATTCAAACATTTAAATTCTTGAAATTTATTTTTTCAACTGCAAATCACCAAGGCTGACAAATATTGCCAGATGCAAATTATCCAGACAGGGATTAGCATATCTTGCAATTTTCATTGTGGAAAAATTTCCACAAATGAGTTTGTGTTAACTCTTTGAGGCATTTAGTAGTGAATTCCAAAACATTAAATTGTGTGAGTAATTCTGAAGTTTCTGATTAGGGAATAAAACTGAAATGGCTTAGATGTGTTTTATGTGGTTGTTGTTGTTTTGATGGTGTTTTTAGTATTCTTTTGGGCCCTCTTTATACCTATGTGCTCTGGTGACAGTAAAATTACAGAATGGACTCTTTTAAATGCACTTTTATGGCTCTAAATCATCATAAATGCAAAGTAGACAGATTTGGAGGCAGAAAAAGAGAGTGCAACAGATCTGGATGAAGGCTCTAAGGCCCCAAAGACTTCTTCATGAGAAACAAAAAAAAAAAAAAAAACATGCGCCATTTCAAAGCACAAGATTATGCAGCCTTTGGAATCTGCTGCCTTCAAAGCACACACAAGAGTCCTCCACTCTCAAACAGGGTGTAGGTTAACAAAAATGGAAAAAATATAACGGAAAAATACCATGAGGGAACGCACCATAACTTTAAACAACATCTGCTCAAACATCTGGATCTATGCACTTTTTGGTAGAGGGTCCACTACCTTCTTGTTTCAGTGGAGATTTGCTTTGCTTTCAATGAATTAAATCTCCATCCATGGAGAGAAGGAGGTGATGACATCGAATTTAGTTAGAGATGTGATCTGTGGAGAGGTGACTTCCCTCACAGTAAAAATACATGTTTTTCAATGTATTTTTGTAATTGAATAAATAGATATGTTTATGTCATACTGTGTAACATTCTAGGGATGAGCTTACATCTCCATCCTTCCACCTGTATGATTGTGTGTGTGGGTGAGTGTTGGTGGTGGTCGCAGGGGCCAATGGCAGCCTGGCTTCTATCAGTCTGGCCCAGGACAGCTGTGGCTACAGTAGTAGCTGACCATCACCAAGTGTGGAGTGAATGAAGACTGCATTGTAAAGTGCTTTGGGTGTCTTGAAAGGCACTATATTAATCCAACAATTAATTAATTAATAACCAGATAAGTCAGATAGCAGTGCATCTTTAAATGTTGTACATCATTTTTCAAAACAAAGTCTGCTCATGGACTCAAATCAGTGACCTGCTATTTATTGAATTTTTACTTTTATTGCTTCCATTAAAAGGATTCCAAAAGATTATACTCCCCGTAAACCGGAAAGGCATTATCAGTATTAAAGCAGCCGCGGTGATGCCTTGAGCAGAGCTGGAGATGGAGAAAGAGATTTGGAAATTTGGATTAGGCACTGAGGCGCAGACCTGACAGCTCATCACAGATTAGCACAGCCATGATCCGTTAACCACCAATATCCTCCATCTTCAAATATTTGGAGCTAGAATCCTGCACGGTACTTCCACAATGCAACACAAACAGCACAAAGCAAAAGTTGGTGAGCACACACATGTGCACACGTTATAATTACATGCTGTTTGGGGACTTTACATTGACTTACATTCATTTCCTGGAATTTTCCTGGAAATTCATTTCCTAAACTCAAACATAGTCACTATTTTTCTAACCTTAACCTAAATCCTAACCTGAAAGTATTTTAGCCCATGTCTGAACTTCATGTTGTTGATCATGGTAAAGGATCTATGTTCTGGGGACCTGACCGACATAAGTGAGATAGGTCCCCATGATGTGAGTGCATTTTGCTCCCCACAATGTGATGAAAACCTGTCCAAATACAAAGAGATGGCAGGAGCAACACAAAGGGAGCCAGAGTAATTAAAAATCTCTCACATTGATACTGTGACAAACTTCTCTCTAAAAATGGAAGATATTTCACAAGTGAGTCAAACAAACCCTGAACACAGCACATTCAAGAGGCCTCTTTTTAAAAGGAACATCTGCAGAAACCATGGAAACACTAACACCCTAGATCAAAATAACTTATACAATCACTCAACCTGCTAGAAAAAATACATTATTCAAACTACGAAATACCACGTTGTCTGTGGCAAAAAATACACAATGCTTTAAAAAGCATCAGATGTGTGTTAGTGTTGTTGACAGGTTAGCAAAGTATGCCTTTTAAAAATGACTTAATTTCTAGCCTGACCTCCAAGTAGTTATATAGTTAACGTTAAATGCAATATGAATGGACTATTTTTGGAGATGTGAGCAGAGCAGCACCAGATGTCCCTTGCGTATAAATGATATAGTGACTCTATTGGCTGTTTGACCATTGTGGCTACAGCTGAACCCTCACAGTTCTTTGTTTCTGGCTCTCAGGAGGAGCGTATGAGGTGATTTGGTTTTATCATGTGGCTGATGTAATGAACCCTGTGACCCCGTGACCTTCGGCTCTGAAAGATGTGGCAGTTTCTTTGACTTTTATTGTCTGACACCAGAGCTGAGTCTCATACATCCAGCAAACAGGAAGAGCCTCTCGCAACTGCGCTCCTATTCCTCTGATTCTCTTTGATGTTTTAATGAGAAAAACATAAATAAAACAACTCTGGTTTGGGGTGCAACTATCATTTAATGATTACTCCAGCAGTGCTGTGTTACCATGGCAACCCTACATTCTATCGCTATTTTACTCCCAGTAATGAAGTCCAGCACACGCAGAAAGCTGTTTTTGTCCTCGGCAGCAGAGTGGTGACCTTTAGAAAGTCCCCAGGATGTCCTCCTCAGGACACAGGTCACACAGACAGTCTTAAACTGATGTTGGTCACTGTTCTGTGATGTAAAGGCTTCAGCCTCTTTAGCTATGAGCCCACCTGATCCATCTTTCAAAGACTCTTTGAAGTCACTCTTACGGAAGGAGTCTCACTTCCTTTTATGGACAATATTCTCTTCCCTTGTTGGAGGCTAACAGAACGGAAACACATGGCATTCACCTGAATACGTGCAGGTTTCAATATTTACAAGAACAGTTTGTTGTAACAGGAAGGATATGTTTTTAAACATTTTATTACTAAACTGTGAAGTTACTTAATTGTATAATTCATGTTTACCTACATTATTTTTAGCTGCAGAGCAAAGGGAAGAGATTTTTTAAAAGAGATTTTGTGATACTTTCCTCATGAATAGACTGTGATGGTGTTATAAACTGCAGTTATGTTTAATCTACACATTCCTTTTCTTCACAAGATATATCCAACACATGAAAGATGGTGATATTTTTGTTAAACTTATATTGCAAAAATAAACAACTTGGCTTGGTGTTGAACATAATTTTGCACATCAAAACATAACATATTTTAGTCATGGAAAAAATAAATCCAGCCTACGCATCCAAAAGATGCCACAAAGAGACTTAGTAATAGGTAAAAATCAGGGCACTGGCACAGAAGCATGAACGGAGAAACCAGCCTCCTCTGTCACACTCATGATAAATATACACTGCCTGGCCAAAATAAAAGTCGCCACTAAAAAAAATGTCACACACCCACTAATATTTTGTTGGACCGCCTTTAACTTTGATTACACGCATTCGCTGTGGCATTGTTTTTGATAAGCTGCACTGTCGCAAGATTAATTTCCTTCCAGTGTTGCATTAATTTTTCACCAAGATGTTGCATTGATGATGGTAGAGTCTGACCGCTGCACAAAGCTTCTCCAGCACATCCCAAAGATTCTCAATGGGGTTAAGGTCTGGACTTTGTGGTGGCCAGTCTGTGTGAAAATTATGTCTCATGCTCCCTGAACCACTCTTTCACAATTTGAGCCCGATGAATTCTGGCATTGTCATCTTGGAATATGCCCGTAACATCAGGGAAGAAAAAAATCCATTGATGGGTAGTCAGCTCATGTCATTCTTTGAGCACAGGCTGTTGCTGAACCTAGACTTGACCAACTGTAGGAGGCTCATACCTATTTGCTTTGTTAAATCCAGGTAGTGACTTTTTTGGGGGGCAGGAGTCTGAGTTGTTTGTGTGAAAGCAGGAAATATCCATAAAAAGTGCCACTTTATCAGGCCTGATGTAACCCTACAACAGCCACCATATTTATAACCATACAACTTTAGTAATGTCAGTTTTTTTCATAGTTAATGTTTTGAAAATCTTTGACAAATTAGCTCTTTCAGCTCCCCAGTGCACACAAAACAGTGAGGAGCAGTGAAAAACCTGGAGAGGGAGCAGAGGTCTGAGAATGAACCAGCCGCTCTGAAAAACAATGGCATTCCTTCTGTCTTTTCTGCTCCAGTGAACAAAGCACTCAGTATTGTTTCTGTTCCATAACTACTGTGGTCCAATGCAAAGACTTAGTCCTTGTTGAACTTAAAGGTTTGTAGGGTTGTAGTCCAGTAAAATTCTTGGTTAAATAAAAATGTGCTCTGTGTATGAATCACTATGTATGTACAGAGAAGTATCAGTAGACAGTATCACTGTCCAATCACTCTAAAAACTCGCTTCCATTCTGCTGTGGTTCATATAAATTGTTATAATTCAAATAAATTAGTAGTCAACTAATAAAAACAACTAAAGGTGAACAGTCTTAACAATTTTAAAGTTGAAATTTGAAATGTTGTTTACATTGGCGAGCGCTAATGTTTATTGTACTTTACATTTTCAGTGAGGAAGCAAACTTAACATATACATAACATTATCATTATGTACTTTTGTCCAATGAGACATCAGGGCGTTGGGACATGGCTGATTCAGCAGCTCTCCAGTTGGGCCCACGCGGCTGTCTGACAATAGGCCTGTGTTGGTGGTGGTATTAATAAACTGTAATTGTGAATGTAATTAATTATACCCCAGCTCCTCCACTGCACCTCCTCCTCTCCTCCTCCTCTGCTCCTCCACTGCTCGTCCACTGCTCCTGCTCTGTTCCTCCTCTGCTCCTCCACTGCTCCTCCTCGCACACTTAGAATTTACCCAGAATAAGAAGTTCACCGGAGCATGAGCCAGTTGTTTGTTTAAAAAAAAAAAAAGAGTCTAAACAGGAATAAAATATATTTTGAGGTTGCCGAGGCAATCACTTCTCGCAGCAGGAGAAGGTGAAGGTATGGACCAATGTTCAAGACACAAAACAAAAGTTTCTTTATGTTGCTGTCACTCTTTGCAAATGTTGAATGAACCTTGCTAGTGTTAACTTAGGTTCATCTTGAATTGTACTTTATTTAAAATGTCAAAAATGCCATTTCACCATTACTGGTAATGTCACCAGATTCACTATAATTATGCTTTCAAGTAGAAAGACAAAAAACATACAGTTGTTCAAGGGGAACTGAATAATTAGCTTAAGTGCAATAATTGTAGAGTTAGTGAATAAATACTGGCAGAAACAAAAATATATAAGTTACATTGCCAGTTGTTGTTTCTGTCAGTGAACAGGTTAAGGTGCTCTATCATCAGTTTCCTATAAGATGGATGAGGTATCCTGTGACTCTACTATGTACATACACAGGTGACGTTGGTGTCATGGTAACAGCGAGAAGGAACTATCTAAAAGCAGTGACGATAGTTGTGACTTGTTGCAGTCGTGCATTCAGGTCAGGTCTGTCTGCTGACAGTGCACTGTGGCATTGTGGGACAGTAGCCACTGACCACAGCCCTGGACAGCAACTGAACTCCAATAGGAAATGCTTATCAAGTCAAAGTCGATATAGTCACCTTTGAGACAGTGTGCTGTTCAACTCAGGATATGATTTTGAGTATAATTTGAAGTATTACTGACAGATAGACTGTGTTATGTATGAAAGGACATACACATTGTAGCCTCTGTGTCACTGGATTTCTCTAGTCTCATCCCTCTCTTCACAAAGACATTCTTCATGTTGTCAGTCAGCAGGACGGCAGCAGCAGTGCAGTACGAGCCCTGAATATGAACTATATGAATGGCTTATTCACAGCCTCTGTCACACTCACTTTTCAATTAGGACAGTTTAAATCCTGAAGCCAGAATGTGTTGACCCAGAGATGCACTTGGGAGATGTAGATAAAGTCAGGCGGAGGATTATAATGTGACAATAAGCTCTTATTTACAGCCAGCAAGTCATTTGAATGTAAAAATGGTTTGCTAAAAAGGATTTAGTGACATTGGCAATCTGTAACTGAAATATAGTCAGGAACTCAAATGCAAAAGCAGTAACTTTCTTTAGATAACTTCTCTATCGTAAGACTTTATATGTTAGAAACAATAAATGCAAGAGAATACATAATGAGACTGACTTCTGCTGAAAACATCACCTTGACAAAGTGCACTTGTGCGGCCTCAAAAGAAAAGCATGTCAATTACTCTAGCACTTGCCCTCCAACAGAGAACAACAGACTCTAAAACCATCTCAAAATAATCTACTTGCAATTTTAGTTATTAATACAATTTCCACACATCATCCAGACGCTATGTAACTCACTCCCAGAATATATGTGCATTTCTGTGTAGACTGCTGCTTTTTGTCTTGCTGTATTTGGGGTATTGTGTGAATCCTGTACTGAAGAAAGAGTAAGAAAAGTGCTGATGTGGCCACGCTGAGGCCACTGGACCAAAGAGGCTACAGTGAGTGAATCCATGTAACTGTCTCTCTGCTTCTGCCGAGGCTCTCAGCACCCTGTGCCCATCAGCAACACACATAAGAGAACACTGCCACTCATCTCCTGCACACCAATCCAGACAGGGATCCAAACCAAATGACTTGTACGACTGAAACAAGTTCAGCAACTAATCCCAACTAACTGATTATTGAGATTATTGTAACTAATTTAGAAATGTAGTAACTGTTATCTTCATGCTCCAAAACATGACATGTGCTGAGGCTTTAGGACAAAAATAATGATACAGAAAACATGTACAATTTTTTTTGATAGTTAACCAGTTCGGTGCATAAATATACCCAGGATTGCCTCAAGTGGCGTCACTTTAGCTTTTGGGTCAAATTTATTAAAAATCTCATAATTACAAAGGCATTCACAATTTAAACAACTAACTGATTCATTGAAAGAATAATTAGTAGATTCATAGATTAGTAAAATAATTGTTTGGTTCAGTCCTTGTCACTACACCTCAGTGCAGAACCATTTTCTTCAGAACTTGAAATAAAAACGCAAGTTAAAGTTTGGGTGAAAATAACTTTACACACACATAACAGCACAACTTTTCATCAAGCCAAATATTTTTGCCCCTAATATAAGCGCAGTTGTTTGGACAGACAAACTTGAGTTATTTGGCATTCCAGTCCAGTGCTCTTTCTTTGGCTGCAGAATCAGACTCCTCTTATGTTCACTGTGAATCCTGAGAGAAATAACAACACAGTTTAATCAGAGTGAGGATTGTGTGTCTGTGCAACACAAGCACCTGCTGCAGACTGTTTGGACCAGGACAACTTCACTATGAGGACTTTAGTTTGTCCTAAAGGGACTCCATAGCAGCTCAACTCACTCCTTCATGCACACATCATTTCACATGGTCCAGGCATGGCAAGAAATTTTCCAAAAACAAAATCAATTTGCCATTCATAGTTTTGATCACATTCAGGGAAAGTTGTGTCTATTGCAAAGGCTTGTTCATACAAATAAAACTCACAGCAATACAAATAGTCTCTGTTAAATTAACTAAACTATACATAAAAAATACAGCACATTAAGGCAGAGATTTGGCTGAACCTCAAAAAAAAAAAAAGATTTCAAATAAAATCATCACAGAAACAGTTGGCAAATAAATTAATACCCAGATACTAACTGATACTGAAATGGATATCACTCATTTTAGCAAGTGCCCAAACAGAACAACAATCACATACACAGGATGACTTTGGACCTTTCCTGCATAGGTTTAGTCTTGTGTATAAGTACTAGTATAAGATCACATTGTAATATGAAATAAACTACTGTTGTTTCATTTTTAACATGTTTTTATATTAGCATTTATTTTTGTTAAATTTAACACTAATCACAGCTCACTTCTAAAATTTGGGTTTTAGTTTATAACAAAACAATATAAATAATTAAATATTTGTTTAAAGAGCGGAATATTTCTTATGATAACTGTAAGCCCCAGGAGCGATGGGGTCCTGTTGTATAAGATCACAAGTTAGTCCCTCAGAATGTCCTAAACGTGGGCTGCTTTAATCAGCGCAGCAGGAGTGTGTAATGAGCCGCTCTGGGATTAGAGAATTTGGTGAGACTTGCTGCTGGGAAAGCTCTGCTCCACGGCCCCTGTACCTTCACTAGCAGCAGTCTACAAAACTTAAAATAATGAAAATCTCTCTAGAGTTGGTCAGTTGGTAAACAGGAAACAGAAAAAATTAAAAAAAATGTACACTACTATTAAAATGGCACCTGTTTTACAATACCAATAGGCCTACTTTTTTCTGATAACAGCTGCTTTAGATGTTATCTAGAGGCATAAAACTGAAAGGTAATTTTCATAGCCAAAGACATTTTAATAGCATATTTGTGCTGGGAGTGTATCAAAAGATACTGCTTTCATTATTATGAGGGTACATTAAAACATAATTAAAAGCTCAAAACAGTCAATTACTTTTGTTTATTTGACCTCTAAATATAGTAGACCACTATCCCAACTATTATTTGAGCTGTTACAAATGTTCTCTTACATGTCCTTACTGTATAAGGGCTTTTTTCATTCTGTTGACTAATAATAGGCTGAAGGCTTCTAGCTCAGTGCATTACAACACACGCACACGCGCACGCACGCACGCACACACACACACACCCACACACACACACACACACACACACACCCCCACACACACACACACACACACACACACAGATCCCTACACATACAACATACTGTACAAGATAACGCTACACTGATGCTACTTTAATGACAAGAAGTATACAGTCCCAATGCATTACTGTACTACTGTACTGTATCACAGTTATTTACGTGATACAGTAAACTACAAATGGCAGTTTTACTAATCATGCTCTTATTGAAATGGTAAAACTATGATTTCAGATACTGTTGAAATGCTTTTGCCTGAGAAAAGGGAACAAAAAACAAGAAACCATGATGCAACAGTGAGCAAGTTGAGCAAAAAAGACTCCAATTAGTAAAATCATAGCTTTCAAGGGCTGATCAGGGAGGGTGATTTCAATAATATATTGCAAGACGGTGACAAAAATGAACAGAAAAAAAATGGCCAAACATATTCCAGGTATCGGGTGTTACAGATGTGCATCTAGTGATTTTCTAACCATTCTTGATTTCCATTTCCATCCATCAGTTAAAGACAGCGGCCTGTGCTCCTGCTCTTACAATCAGTCTGCTATTAATCCTTCTCTACTCACAGAGACAAATTAAACTCCTAAGTTAAGTACTGCCTTAAACGCACACCCCATCTGTAAAGCATTTATCCATATTTTCTCTCTGGCAGTAAAACTTATCCATTCTTGTCAGCCTCAGGCCTGCTCAGTCTGTGACCATCAAATGACCTCCAGCTATCTCTTGCTGGAAGAAATGTTCACATATTCAATCAAACCAATAATGTTTTGTAATATGCAAACGATCACTCTTTTACAGCTTATTATGGGGATTACTGAAATGTTTACTCAATTTATTTCTACTTTGAATCAGCATATCTTTACAAGTTCACTGAATTCAAATAATTCTGTTCTTGTGTTTGAATTAATTTACATGAAAAGGGTTGCTATACATGCTGTGTAATGCATGGGTCACAATCAGCTGCTGAACAGAAACAAATCTGTGGTGATTAAAAACATTGCCATGCAGTGCTGACTGGGCTTTCTAGCTCTCTCTTTCCTGGACTCCCCTCCCCCTCCAACCAAAAACAGCATCAAAGCAATCAAAATGGTAATGTTAGGCATGAATGGGGCCCATCCCCCCTCCTTCTCCTCCTCCGGTATGAAACTCTGTAGACTTTTCCCTCTCCATGTTACAGGGTAGGGGAGAGGCCACCCCTTTATTCAAAATGGAAGCTTCCACTATAAAACTGAAAGAAGCAGGTTGACCAGAAACTAGGACACAAACAACTATGTAACAATTAAGAACTAACTACAGCAAGACTGAATAAAACAGATAATGTCCTATTGAATAAAATGTGTGTGTGTTTTTTTTAGCATTTCCTTTTCCCTTTTCTTTTTATTGCTGCACTACCCTGGGCTTTTTATCAACTAGCTCTACCCAAAAGAAACGGCGTTTTAATGGTTAATGCTTTTTGCAGTGTATTTGCCTATGACAATCCGACAAACACAAAGCAGCGGAGCTCGGAAGTTGAGAGCGGTGCTGTGGAGCTGGGGCGGTGGAGCTGGGGCGGTGGAGCTGAGGCGGTGGAGCTGCCGAGGAGCTGACCGAGGTCCTGAACTCCGCCGCTTCGCCTCTGTTTTCAGCAGAACAGCTCCAGACACGAGCCTCTGTTGCTTCCAAGTTAATGTAGGACACAAATGTTAAAAACGAGGTAGTAAAAAAGTGAAAGCGTGATCGTGGGCGAATCACAATCACCGACCAAATCACGTGGCCTCCAAGAAATAACGCTAGTCGACTAAGTATAAAGTAACAAAACCATCGTGAACGAGCGATGTAACACACTTAAACACACCTTGATGTCGACCATGACGCTTATTTCGACTGAAATGGTCAAATACGACTTTTAAAGTCTTGGGATAGTTAGCAAGAATGTTCCCTTTATAACCCAATCTAACGCTCCAGAAACATGTCGACCAACTCAAAATGGACGCTAAAAATGTTCAACATTACACAACTTTCAGAGCCTAGGACAGAGAGAAAACGGAGTTGGGAGCAAAGCTTTAAGAGCAACACGTCAAATACAAGGAATATGCGTCTCCTGTACCGAGTGAAATCTCTGATACGACAGTAGATAGAGTGGCTGAGATAGAGTTGTTTTTGACAGAAATAAGCATCTGCTTGAGCCTCCATCAATCTTCAAAAGCACAAGCAATGAAATGTCATCATGAAATGTCAGTTTAACACCACGAAGAAACTTACCAGGCCAAAAGAATGTAAAGTAACCCTGTGCAACTATTACCGCAAAATGAGCCTGAATGTGATATTTTAAAAGACACAAATAGAGAGGCTGAGGCTGAGCCAAAGAGGAGAGATTTCAGCTGATAAAGTTTCTCGCATACTCCCCAATTCAGTGGCCCGATGTTTGAAGCCTCGATGTAGGATAACAATCAAGAAAGGTGTAAGATTACTTCATTTGTTCAACTAGTAACACGATGCAGGAGTATACGGAGGTTAGAAAAGTGCATCAAGTTATAAGACTACGAAAGGCACGAACAAAGCGACGATATTAAAGCACAACGACTCAACGTTTCTAGCGCCTCATAAATATTCAGGTCGCGTCCCGATCGCTACACAGCCCCACCGCATCCTTCTGCCAAATATTGTTGCTCGAGAAAAGAGCAGCAATAATTAGACCAAGTACAGTGAAAAGTACACTTGATGAGACTTGGAGGGGGCGTCGTGTCACCGACAGACATTGTAAGCGGCATGTCGCATAGTTATTCAGTCGGAGTGTTAACCTTTCATCCCGTCAGATATCCCCAACTGCTCTCACTTGCTCACAACACCAATAAGGATAGAATAACACGATGTTTCATTTACCTGATGACACTGGATTTCTACTTTCAACGCCTCCTGTAGGCCCTGTAGTTCCATGTTCCGGATACAAAATCACTTTTCTCCCACTTTCGATGCGGTCGTAACAAAGTTTGAGTGAATTGAAGATTTTTAAAGCGACAATAACAATTGAAAGAAGAACTACTCCGACTGCAAGGCAAGTTCTCGCTTCTTTTACAAGCTAGGACGCATCACACACTTTCCGCCCGTCTCAAAAAGTGATCCAAACACAGCAAACAGATCTCGGCTCCAATGCGTATTCCTTCTTAATTACGTCTGAAAGCAGAGAAGTCCACTAGAAAAGTAGGTTAGCTTCTAATTTCATCATTTTAAGTTGAAAAACGGGAACTATATTTTGTCTGAGTGCGCGGCTTGATTTCACTTTGCCTGGAGAAAAGTAGCGCTTTGGCTGTCAATGGTAATTCTTAAGATCCCGGATGGAGCCCAGAGCTCTGAGTGTGCATGCGCAAAGAGACGGCCACAACTTAAAAAGTATCTAACGCTGTACAATGGATAAGAATTACGTGATAGATCTGTCATTGCATTTGGATCACACTGTGCATCATCATGTAAAATATATATATATATTTAACACAATACAGCTGTCACAAAACATTGTTGACAAAATAGGGCTTAGTCCACAGTTAATTACTCTACTTTGGGTTTATAAAGTTTTCATAGACGTATTATAAGGAGAGTAAGTTAGTTTTTACACTTTTATAATTATTGTTTTCTATGTAGCCACTTGTGTTTATTGTTCAATAAATTGCTAGATGGTGTCCAATATCATAATACATTCATACCAAATGAATAAACAAACAGACTGACAAAGCATAGCCTACATTGGTTATAATATTATTTATTTTAGCATTGACAGCAAAGAACCCTGACTAGTGACAGTGACAGTCATTCTCACTAAAGCTCTCCTCCCCCCCTTTGACAGCTTGACCCCCTGATAGCCCCCCCTTCGTGCACTGCCTACCTCTGTCCCCCCAGAGTCATTGTTATTGGACAGTCTTAACAGAGGGACAAGGGGACACAGCAATGTAGACCTATGAGGAGTAGAACAAGAGATGACGTAACTGAGTGACAGAAATAAAAGCCAATGCACAGAAGAAATAGACTCGTGAGGGAGGGGTTTTACGCAGCAGTATGTGATCTGAGAGTTGATGTGATAAAACAGTGCTGTGAATTTGAAAACAATGGCTAAAACCAGGCAACTATACTTTGTTCTTAATTCATATGACTGTAATAAAACTGTATATACAAATCGATTGCCATTTTCATTGCTAAACTTACAATACCATGCAGTGCCACCAAAGTAGCACCATGGACAGAGACAAAAGGAACCTTTTCTTGAAACTTTATGATACATCGTAACAAGTCACCATCAACAGATTGAAACCTGTGAACTAAGCCAAAAACCCTAAAAATAAAGTTACAGATGGGGGACAGCTTGCACCGCTGACAGAAAGTAGTCCCCCGCTCACCCACCCTCCTCTTTCTCTGCCTCTCTTTGCTCAGTGCCTGCCTGCTCCAACCCTCCCCCACACCAACCGGGTCTGCTACATCAGCTGCTACTTTTCATTTCACGGCTCAACGGTGAAACTCCTGAAGTCTTCTCTGTGGTGGCTTTTGGGTTCAAGCTGCTGAGTTTTTAAGCTGCACTTGTCCTAAATACACACATGTCAGATTTGTGCTCATACTACCTTTTTGATTATATTATGAAAAAATAGCCTTCAAGTTAATGGCTCAAAAACATCCCTAACTGTAACGTCATTGCTCTTTTTTTAAATTTTATTAATTGGTAACATTTGCTTATAAAGTTATGTTTGTTGCCTACTTTTAAATTATGAAATATCATTGCCATTTATGCAAATAATAACAGCCTAAAGAGAGAATTTTATTTTCAAATATCACAAATATAAAAATGAAGATGTTATCTAATGGAGAAACAAGGCCCTATCATACAGTGCTTTGTTCGCTGTGTGTTGTTGAGATCTTAATATCAGCCTAGGACTACATCAGTGATGCTGTGAGTTGGTCCTAAAAATGGAAACCAAGCATGTACTGCTGATGAAAAGATAGGATTTTCATATAATTCATAGTCCAGATTGGCAGTGACTTGGTTTCACTCATGTCCCTTATTTTTTCAAAAAAGTGTAAAACTAACCACTACCAGTCAATTTTGTACTTTGGGCCTCTTATTTCTCGCTATACTAATTGCTATTCACACGGCCTATCAATTAATTCATGTTAATTATAGCCCTATTTGTAAAAGCTTAATTGACATGTTGGCTGAGCCAGCAATTAGAGTAAATGTGCATGAAATTTCACATGCATCACTGAAAAGAGCACAAGTATAGTTTAAGGAAATGAAAAGATATATATATATATATATATATATATATATATATATATATATATATATATATATATATATATATATATATATATATATATATATATATATATAGTATTAAGAAAAAAATAAATAAATAAAAATAGATAAAACAATAATTATTATAGGGTGGGTGATACGCCAAAAAATTCATATTATGATTTTCCTGGAACCAGGCCACAATTTCAATTTAGCCTTTACGAGGTAAATAAAGTAAGTAGTATTTCTTCTACTTTGCTTCTCTGTGATTGCTTAAATCCACCTGTCACTCACTCAGAGTATGATGAAGGCTAAACAATAGAAGGAGTGGGGCACATAGGGCAGGATTTATAGTTTATTTGATGCATGCGAGTTGCCAAGTCCAAGAAGTGTGTGTTCTGGAACTCAGGCAAGGATGTGAGAATGAAACAAACATTTTTAAAACACAATCATGCTCTGTTGTCTGTTGTCTGAAAGTTCTATGTCAAAGTGGGCAGAAAGTAAAATGACGCAGAAACGCTTTTGCGTGCAATGCATGTTAAAATACAAATTGTTTTGAGGCATTTTGAGGATTTTAACAATGCATTGTCCAATTCATAGATTAGCACGAGGTTAAAAACTGCTACATTGATAAAATGCTGTGGTGCTGTATTCTCTTGTAGTGTCAAGAAAGGCTAACCTGTATAAATTAACCAATAAAGACAGACAGTATTCTGAGCTCCTAAAGATGCATTTTAACCAGATAAGATAGTTATGTATTATTTTAACTGTTGCTTCTTCACTGACAAATCATACCATATTTCTTTTGACAGCTGGTCAAGGGTCTCCTGTGGCCACTAAAGCCCACAGCTTGCTCCCTACTTTCTCGAGCACCTGTTTCTGTTTGGCAGTGCCAATTGGGATTCTGAAAGCTTGAGGAAAAGCCATGTAGCAGCCAATATTTTTATGACCAGAAATATCAAAATAACCTCATTTGCTACCTAATGACTAAAGTTATAAAAATAACTTCATTAAATAGGTTACATAGAGATGGAATCAAATGTTTAAATTAATCTTGGCTATATAACAAGACTACTGCAGGTCTAATCTTGAGCTAAACAAACCAAGTCTAAAAGTTAACTACTACTACTAACTACTTTCATTCGTAACAATACATTTTTCAAAGGAGAACAAAGAAGTGGATAAAATGGCAAACCCACAAACTGTTGTCCAGTTGTCCAAGTAACTACCTCCTGAAGAAGCTGACGCACCAGTTTGAGAAACATTGATCTAAGGGAAAAAAATGAAAGACTCTCAATAATACAATCAACTTGGTTAACAAACTTACTGTAAAAGAATGAGCACACGCGAACACATACTGCTGCTTACCCACCTGCCTAGGTGGATACAACAGGGGCAAACGGACTACAAACATGGACGTGCGACTACAACTCCCAAACCATAATTTTGTTTCGCGCATGCTCAGTGGACAGGCCGCGTAAACACATGCGGATATGCCGCGATGTAAAATGGCGGTGTGAAAGATACGAACAGTTATCTAAATACAGAGGATTTACCTCAGAGAGTCTTACTTCGCGTGAAGTAATATTTCTCAGATTACTGAAGTAAACCATTTATGAAAAGGTATGTGATCTTTGGGTCGATTTAAAGTTTAAATGTTTTACCTCATGTTCGCGTTCACCATAGGCTTTAGGAGCTAGCAGCGAAACAGGCTAACGTGAATCGGCTCAAATGTGCATAGCCGCGAGTGTAAATCAATGCTAGCACATATTTAAATATTTAATATTTGCGTTTGTGGTAATGTTACGTAGATTTTCCCGTTACTCAACCATATCAATTGGCTAACGTTATAAATTCAGACGTGATAAATGAGTTTAATCTATGCTGTTATTCATCGTAAATTAAACCTATAGCTCTGTTTTCAGTGGGAGACATTTCTGTTTGCTGTTGCGTTGCACTTTGTGCTCACTACCTTTTAAACCACATCATATTTCTTTAACTTGCCAAGATAAGAGGTGACGACAGGTGTCCACATGACAATCATTGACGTTATATCGATGGGAACAATTTCCTCAAATGCCTATTGTTTCTGCCAGTCTAATGCGAAATCAAAGTAAAACGTTGTTATGACAACATTGTAGGTATGGCCAAGAGGATTGCAGACAAAGAGCTAACTGACCGAAACTGGGATCAGGAAGAAGAGGGAGAAGAGGTTAGTAATTGAAAAAAAAAAAAACACTCCCTCCTGTAATTTTTGAAACGCATTATATGTATTAGTCTATTGCATGAATCATGTGGCATTAATATTTTCATTTGATAAGAGCGCACAATGATCTCAGGCCTTTGTTATTTAACTTGTTGTAGCTACTTATCGAAAAATTTTAAACTTGCCTGTTTTATTTTCTAGGCTGGGACGTTTTCTATGGCAAGTGATGATGTTTTAAAGAATCGTCCTATTAAAAAGGCCAAGCGTAGAAATCTTGGATCAGAGGTAAGTATTGCCTTTTATATGTTTAAGTCTTATCATCCAGAGTTGTAGACATAAAATTGTTGGTCTTACTATTAATTTGTGTTCCCCAAATGGAACATTCAACTGATTTATGAATATGTTTTTTGGTAGGCTGATGGTGGTGGAACCTTCAAAGGTTTTAAGGGATTCTCTCTGACGCCATCCACAACAAGCGCAGGGCCAACTTCAGCATCTTTTTCAGGTTTTGGCAATGGTGGCAGTTTCAAAGGTTTTGGAGGTTTGAGCAATGGAAATGGTGTCCCTTCTTTTGGAACTTTCACAGCACCTCCCACATCCACAAGTGCAACGGGTACGAGTTTAGCAATATGTAGATAAATACACTATATGTGCTTTATCAGTGCTAATCTGTAGAAGGGAAGGTGTTAACATTTTGTGAAATTAAACTAAGGGAGCAGAATTGGTTGCAAAATTGCACTGACATCCCTCTTTTTGTGTTCAGCATTCAACGGCTCCGCCTCCTCTAGCGTCAGTGCTGACATCACTACAAAACAGACCAATGGCGCTTCCCTGAGCCCAGCTCAAAGCGCAGGCTCCAGCAGCAGCACCAGTTATAAGGAGTACAGTCGGCAACTGACTGCACTTAACTGCTCCGTGCGGGACTGGATCACCAAGCATGTCAATGACAACCCATTGTGTGATCTGAACCCCATCTTCCGGGATTATGAACGACACCTGACCAGCATTGAGAAGAAATATGGGGCTGGAGCATCTGATGTCAGCTCTGGGGAGAAGCCAGCAGTCCCAGCAAATACAGCTCCTCCTCCTGCTGCTTCCTTCAGTTCTTGCAGCAGCAGTCCAACTCCAGCTTTGTTCTCATTTGGGAAAGGGCCTGATGAGTCGACTCAAAACAAAACCACCACATCAGTACCCGCCGGTGTTTCTTTTAACTTTGGCCAGAAGGTGGACAGTACAGTTTTAAGCTCATTTGGACCAAAGTCCACAGCTCCAAGTTTTTCTTTCTCTTCTGGCAATGCTTCAACTCAGAGCCCCCTCTTTGGAGCAGCAAGCTCCCAGTCCTTTGCAGCACCTAAAAGTGAAAACACACCACAAACAGGTATGTGTTTTTACTTGCCCGAACCTAATAATTGTAGTTGCAGGCAGAGATATGAACTTGTTTGTCAAGTTGTTTATTTTACACATGAATTAATCAAGATGTTAATTCTGTCCCATAGATGAAAATGGAGATGAGGAAACCGAAGATCCGCCCAAACCTGAAATCAAGGAAGTAAAAGAGGAAGATGCTTTTTATTCCAAGAAGTATGTCACACTATTCGTGAGAGGACATTACATTATATAATGCTTCTAATTAGTGCATTGACGACAGTGTTTTTGTAACTTTAGGTGTAAAATGTTTTACAAAAAGGATACTGAATTTAAGGAAAAAGGAGTGGGAACTTTGCACTTGAAACAAAGTGGAGAAGACAAAACTCAAATGATAATTCGAGCAGACACCAATCTGGGTAGGTTTTTTTGTTTTTACATTGTTAGGACTCTTGTAAACATGTTTACAAACCTTGCATGTTTTATTTTAACCACAATGGTGTGATTTCTAATCATTTTAGATTTTTTTTTTTTTTTTAATTAAGGAGCAAGTTTGATGATTGTATGTGAGAATAGCTCCATCTGGTGGTGGTACCACCTTTCTGCATCTTAGACTAGTTAATGATCAAACCTGTGAAACCGTATTTATTGGTTTATTTTTAAATTATGTTGTGAACATAATTTTTATCACGATATGCTGTGTATCATTTTTTTTCACAGGAAACATCCTACTGAACATCATTCTACAGTCATCCTTACCATGTTCCAGGGTCGGCAAGAACAATGTTATGCTTGTGTGTGTTCCCAATCCAACCATTGATGACAAAAACCCAAATACTCCTATCCCACTTCTCATACGTGTCAAGACAGAGGAAGACGCCAATGAGCTCCTTAAAATTTTGGAGGAGAAAAAAGGCTAAAACTTTCTCAATCACTTTTTAGTACATCTCACCCCCTTTGCCCATATCCTCCACTAGTTAAACCCCGCCGGTCTCACATTATTGACCATACCACAGTCGTTTTTTTATAATACATGCTTATTTGAACTGAACTCATCTCCAGTAATTTGATGGTTATACTGTGAAATATGTTTTTGATACATCACATATTCTCAAGTAGGCTCTGATATTCACAGCTACATTCCACTTGCTGCTGTTTTATTAGAAAGTGTATCTTTTTTTGCTTCTTGTATTAATTTTACTTTTTTGGAGGAAGAGGTATCTTGAGAGTAAGTGTATATCCATACAAATTATTGTACAGTGTTGCAGATTTTGACTTTTGGAGAAGTCTCCAAGTAATAGGCCGTTCAATTTGGTTTTACAAATTAAACACTTGCAGTGACAGTAAATTTTATAATGACAGAGGATTTAGTTTAGTTTCTTTTGGAGTGTCTTTTGAATGTTTTTGCTCTGGGAACTATTTATTGCAACAGGTTTTTGTTTGTTTCTCAGCGATTGAACCCTGGATGTATGTTTCCCCATTTAGCTTCTTAAATTTATGTGGAAGCCAACATTTTTATGTAAACATGCAATCTGCTTTTCCAAGTGTCCTTTGTGTGGATATCATTCTGGCCTTTAAGTAGAGGTGTGCTGTCATTGTCAAAGAACAATTGTGAAGACATTTATTGGGGAATAAAAAGGAAATATCAATCATTCTATCTATTTTTATTTCTAGTAAAAAAAATGCAATTGCATCGTGTAAATAAAAACAAGATGAAATTTGACGTAAACATTTTACACGCATTTGTTCAATCCCCTTGGTTAGCATTAGTAATATGCGTATGTTCACATCAAAACATCTAAAGATTTTGGACCACCTTTTCCTTAAGCATAAATATAGTAACTTTTTTGCCCATGTTTTCTTGAAAATAATCGATAAAACAAAGTATAGTTTATAATATAAACAAAATAACGACGTTTTAACGTACGAGCTGTGATACTACTTCCTGTGCCGGGTGTGCCCGACCCGGATGCTAAATGAATGGACACGCCGCACCGTGATTTCTGCCGTGTGCGTGAGTTAAAAAGCGATTTACCACACACTACTTCTCCATGATATAGATTAAAAACAAAGGCCCCTGATGTTTCGTTAAGGTGGGTATATAAGAACACGCGTTTTTACTGTGAGAAAGTGCTAAGCGATGGTAGAGTGTCTGGCATCGTGTGATTTTTTTTTCCTTTTTTTCTAAGCGGTGATGTGAATGAAGCAACGTAGTAAATGATGCTAGTTGTGATCCACGCGGGCTGAAAAATAAGGTTTCTTCATCAAATGTTAGCCCAATGTTATTGAGTCTTTTCTGATTGCCCTATTGCCTTATGAACTGGAAAGTATTATTTATTTTACCATGTAGAAAACTAACCTTTTAGCATGACTTAGCCGTAGCTTGCGTTAGCTTCCGATGCCTACGGCTTGTAGCGCTGAGTTGTCAACTTTTTAGGAGTAGCCTCTGTGTCATCTTTGCCCAACCGTCAGTACTGTCTACCCCATGTTTACGTTAGCAACGGACTGCTCTTCCATCAAAGGTGTTTTCGAGCATTAGTGCCATGTTGCATCTCCGGTAAGAGACGAGTCAGTCAAATGTGCAGATGCCGTCATAAGCTTTAATGTTCGCCCTCAGTAGTTCTTGCCATAGCCATAGAAGTAGACCGTGTTGACATATATACAAGTTGCTATTATGAGCCTGTTGTATGCTGTAATTCTCAGACACACAACTGCTGCTGCGTGCTGCACCACGTTGAGCCTCGAGTGGTTCTCGGTAAAACCGGTCTGAACGAGGTTTTGCGACCCTGCTACGGTCTTTGATTTCAATTAAAAGGTCATATTTGTCAGCAGAGTTCTGTATTGGTTTTTACAAACTTTCCATGTGCAATATCTCGAGTTGTGTACAATTAATCGACTGTTAATCGCGGTCGAGATTCAGTCTCTAATCGTATATGATATGATTGCTTGAGTCTTTTTTAATTCAGAGGTCTACTGCCAGTTTTGTCAGTTAATTCTGTCAGTTTAGACTTTGGAGGACGTTTTTAAATGGCAATTAATAAAAGTTTGTATTGTTGAGATTCTGGAGACTAAAGATATTGTATTTGTCAAGTTTTGATAAATCAATGGCCAGTCCTTTACGTTCTTTTTTTTAATGGAGAAAACCAAAACGTCTACTCTAAAGACTCACCTGAACCAAAAGTGTGTTTAAGTTTAAATCTAGAGCTTTTTTTTAAATGTATTTTGGATTTATTAAGGTACATATTCTACAGCAATTCGAAAAAGAGATGAGTCATTGTATTGTGATTAGCTGGACTTGATGTGCTGATCTTAACCAACTGATCTGTGTCAACAGATGAGAGAGTTTCGCCTGTCACCTGAAGAGAGGAGTGAATTTTCCACAGACCACAGCTAACACACTAATGGCCTGCCAGTCTGTCACTGTAGTCATGGACGAGCAGGCCCTCCTGGGGCTCAACCCCAATGCTGACGCCCGCTACAGGCAGAGGGTACGCATCCTTATTTACTCTCATTTCTGTGGTTTACTTGACACGGCATGATTATGGTTGTTTTCACACGTTTGTGCGCTAGTGGGACCGACTCCAGTGCACACAAGATTTGGTTCTGTTTATTTTACTTTTGGGATCGTTTATGTTCACGCACAAACACACACCGCCTGTCATTCACCCTAAACACTATGAGACATCAGCTGATCACCAAACTTATTTCTATGACAAAGCAAGTTGTGGTTTTTTCTTTCACCTGTGGCTAAATACACCATGAAAACTGTACACGCTGGTGGCGGAGGACTATTGCCTTTTTGAATGATACAGGCTTACCTGCACAGAAAGACGTAGGAGAAGACTGTTGCTGATATTACGTTGATCCAAATTGCCTCGTGAGACAAACATGTCAAACAGCAGCTTTGCAGCACCCATTCATACAAATATACATGATCTCAGCATTTTTTTTGTTTTGTTTTTTTAACCCAATTCCAAACACTTTTACTGTCACAGCGGACTACGTTGGTCAGCCCAAGGTTGGTCGCATTAACACCGCACTTGCCCCACTCCAGAGTGAGAGTGAAGCCGCTCAGAGACATCCTGTTTCAAGCACTCTGAGACTGGCCGTTTACTGTGGTCCAGAGAGCAACTGGACCTCTCTTGGAGCAAATGCTCTTTTATGTCTATCTAACTAGAGGCAGTGTGAAAACGATCTTAGCCTAAACGAGTGTTAGAAAAGTTGCTCAAAATCGAATGTATATAAGCAGTATCAGAAAATGTACCGTAAATTGTATACTTTAGATACAATGTTTTGTTTCATTACATGTCAGGCAATGGCATATTTTGAGCAGCTGAAGGAGTCTCAGGATGCTTGGGAGGTGTGTGCAGAAGCCCTTGCGAAAGGAATTTATAAGTGAGTAAAGACAAACACAAATTTTTCAACATTATAGTGATGCCATAAAATATATATTTAATATTTTTTCAGTGATGACCATGTGAAGTTTTTCTGTTTTCAAGTTTTGGAACATCAAATTAAGTTCAGGTAAGTTGTTCATAATAATTAATTTCTAAGATCAAATGCAACATTAAATCGTGTCTTACGAGTTATGTCCTTTTGTTAAAGGAAAACTGAAGCTTTTTATTATTCACAACCCTTGTCAACCATGCAGACACAAAAAAACAAAACATTATTTTATGTTGACCAAAGGCAATTGATAAAGACAAATTAAAGAAAAGTATCCCTAGAGGCTGTACTCTGTAGAACCATATAATGAATTAAACAAAGTATTGACTCATTCATCCATGATTTTACTACCTCTATAATGTTTTTTGAATTGCATGTTTAGAAATTCATCCATGTTTCAGTCATCAAACATTGTGCATTTGAGGCCTAAGAGCTCAGATAATGTCTGTTTTCACATATCCTTATCTCCACCCCCCTAGCCTTACTTGCTTGCGTTTTAGACTCCTGGGCCCTGTGTCGAGAAGCAGGTTTAGTCCAAACTCAGTTTGAGTTAACTTTGTTAACCCAGAAAAGAGGTTTTCAGTTTCACAGAGGGAGTGAACTAAACCTTGAGTCTCCATGGGAACTCATTCTGTGAACCCAACCTGGTCCCAAGCAGCTTTTAGTCCTCTAACTCTGAGTTTAACAAGTGTCTGCTCCTGAAGGAGAGCTCTGATAGGTCAGTCACAGATGGACCAGGTGTACTGAATAAGGCTTGACAAGAGTTTAATTATTTGATTGATTTTTACTTTACACTTATTTTATTCAAATACTTCTTTCATATGCACTAAAGTGTGTTGAAGTGGAAATCCACATTTCTTTTATATTAAACCTGACTGCCTAAAGCATGTTCTAGTCACATGACTTCCTGTTCCTCTAAGATGTTTACCGTCGCCATGGTGAATCTTTTTCCTCTTTTCTGAGATCTATTAAGTAAGTTTTGTGTCCTCTGCTAAACTCAGTATTTACTATCGGAGTTTTCTAACTCTTCTCCAAACATGCTTTGTGAAACAGAAAACTCGGGGTTACTTTCCCCCGCCAAGGTCACGTAGCTATTGTTGGGGAAAAAAATTTGTAAAAGACATTCAAGTGCTTGCTTCAGTGAAATGCTAATGCAAAAAGGTGGGTCAGTAGCAGAGAATCAGTTCTGCCATTCTGTCATTAACTGGAATGGCGTGAAAAACTAAATGAGATTTGGGTCGACAGGACAATATTTTGACATAACATTTTTATTGCTCAATACCAGAGAACGTTTCAAGGATGTCCAATGTCAAAATTTTGATATTTTTCAGTTGTCATGAAGATCGACACATGGACAAATAAACTTTCATTCACTTGATATAATAGATAATTGACCAGCTTTATACAATCTGTTTCACCTGTAATATGCTAATTACACCCAGATCACTTAATTATGTTTCATGTTCTATTTGTTTGTTTAGGCATGCTGGTCTGAGTGCTCCTCAACAGCAGCTCATTAGGGAGTGTTTGATGAAGTGGCTCCAGTGTCAGGTACAGTGATGGTACTATTAAGAGGCTGTTTCTGTATTTCTTTACATGCTCACCTGTTTCACACAGTGCTACATATTTTCAAGCCTTGTTTTGTACGTACAGAGGCTTTGTAAAATATGAGTATCAGCAGCCTGAGAGTTACATTATTCTTTTCTAGTGTCTTATTGACCCCTCTCTGTCTTTGACTGTTGATTAATTTTATCGCCCGGTGACCCATGTACGGTGTATATGTTTATTATAAAAATGTGCATTAATGAAATCTCATTAAAAATGTAAAAAAAAAAAAAAAAAAAAAAAACATGGAAAAATAAGCTGGTATGACTGGTGGAGCTGAATATCTGTGTCTTTTCTTCTGTGCAGTTAATCATCCCTCAGCCTGAGAAATCTTTCATCAGAAACAAGGCTGCTCAAGTGCTGGCCCTCACGTTTGTCATGGAGTACCTAACTCTGTGGCCCAAATTCTTCTTTGATATTCTGTCACTTGTCGGCTCAAATCCTCACGGTGTTGACATTTACCTGCGAACACTCATGGCCATTGACGCGGAGGTGGTGGACCGTGACATCATGCACTCACCTGAGGCAAGTCTGCTGATAAACTCATTATCAGTGTATATTGTTAATGAGCATTTCCACCAGGAATGTTACAGCATCAGTATCTTTCACACTAATATTACAGTATTTATAATATTTATTGCAATATTCTGTGAAGGCTAACGGTTTTGCAGAAATTTCCCGTATGAACACATTATGTTGATCCTTATTGTCATATTCCAAAGAATTAAAATGAAAAGGTCCTTAATAAAGGTTGATCTTAGACTTAGATTTATTGAAGTTTAACTTGGCAGGAGACAACATCGCATGCTAACTTTGCATGGGCCAATCACAACATCAGAAACAAAATAAAACACTCCTGTAATAAGTTAGAAATATAAGTATACAATTGGTTGGTCTGTGTAGCTATTTCTTTCTTACTGTTCACCTTTGCTGCCTTTCTTTTTATTTACCACAAAGCTGTTAAGCTTCTGTTAAAGTACTGTGCTGAAATGATGTTGATCATAAGCCTTTTGGTTTAGGAGACGCGCCGAAATACTTTAATCAAAGACTCAATGCGTGAGCAGTGCATCCCGAGTTTAGTGGAGTCGTGGTTCCAGATTCTGCAGACGTACCAGCAGTCACACCCAGAGCTCACATGTCTGTGTCTGGAGGTGGTGGGGGCTTACGTGTCTTGGATTGACCTCAACCTCATCGCCAATGATCGGTTAGTTGTACATTAACATTACAGAGACTGGGATTAATGGGTATATTGGATGAACATAGTTCTGACTTCTGATTAGGTTTGTGAATTTGCTGCTGAGTCAAATGTCCATGGAGGAGCTCAGAGAGGAAGCATGTGACTGCTTGTTTGAAATAGTCAATAAAGGAATGGATCCTGTGGACAAAACTAAACTGGTGGAGTCTTTGTGCCAAGTATTGCAAACTGCAGGCTTCTTCAATGTGGAACAGGTAAGCCATTCATTTAAAAATATAAATTATTTTTTTATGTATTTTACAACAAAGCAGTTTTTTTGCAAATCTAGCACAAAAACAGACAATTATTTCATCCACATTTTTGTAGATTTAAGCCTGCCACACACTACAAGATTTTTCAGTCATAAATGTTTTTTAAACGTGTGAAAAAGTGCAGACCAGACATTGAATGGAAGTTGTGAGCTATGAGTCTAAAATGTTCCAAATATTGGTGCATTGCATTTCTATTTAATAACAACAGTTTTGACTTGCACTACAGTTCACAAATAAGATGCAATAGTTCAGTTAAATGCTTTTAATGCAAAGAAGGCTGGTGATGAACTACACAGGAAGTAGTCGTATTTACTGTAGTAGCAACTGCACCCCGAGCCTCCCTGTGGATTTATAGAGGGACACATGAGGAACTACTCTCACCTTTTTACTTTTTAAAGAATACTTCAAACTGTTTTGTGGCTTGGGTGTCATTATTTGCAGAGGACAAGTGTTAAGGGTTAATATAGATGCGAATGCTGCAGTTTATCTGAACAACTTTAGAATTGAATAATAAATTATTTTTGCTATTTTGTGATTATTTTTTAGTTTGTATCTTGTGCCACTGTATTCGCCACTCCGTCTGCACCTAATGCTTTGTTTTATTGGCTGCTGTAGTGGTGGTGATGTTTTGTGGTTACAATATGAAAGAGGAGCTCAGAGTCTCACTGACACAACACACATGAGGGACACAGTGGATTAAAAATCGCATATGAAATCCAAAGTCAGGGAGAAGCAAATTGGGTCCTAAATCTTACAAATTATCCTGCTGTGTGTGTGGCAGGCATTTTATTGATTCACAAGGGAAATTACCTGGACATTGTAGCTCACACATTACAATAACAAGGGCAAAAATGGAAATGGTAATGAAATTCAAAATAAGTACCAAATGGCAAGAGACAAACATTTGCAAGAGAATTTTAAAACATTCTTGTGACTTTTGTTTCACTAGGAGGAGGATGTAGACTTTCTGGCCAAGTTTTCTCGGTTGATAAACGGTATGGGGCTGAGTTTGGTGCAGAGCTGGACCAAGTTGGCAAAAGCTGGAAATGTTAAAGAGGCAGCTGACACCCTCCAGGCTCTGGAGGCCAAAGTGCCGCTGTTGCTGCAATTGTTGGTGCATGAAGATGATGATATCTCAGCAAACATAGTGGGCTTCTGCTATGACTACCTGCATGTCCTTAAACAGGTGGGCTCACCTTTTGTGTTTCATAAAATACAAGCAATGCTCACCAAATAATCTTGTTGGAGGTATAGATAAAATTTACAAAGCAGCGCTGCACATTACACACAAGTTGCAGGGTTTTTTACATTATCCTTCTTTGAATGTAAAAAAAATTAAAAGAAAATTGTCATCTTTTTTTTTTTTAATGACTCATGATTTGTGTGCATTCTTGTAGCTTCCTCAGCTGACAGATCAGCAGAAGGGAAATATTGAGGCAAGTTTTTTTTGTTTTTTTTCATTGAACACACATTCTTTACTTTCTTCAAATACATAATTAATACATGTTTTACAGGCAGTAATGCTTGCAGTTATGAAAAAGTTGACCTATGATGATGAGTACAACTTTGAGAATGAAGGTGAAGACGAGGCGATGTTTGTGGAATACCGGAAACAGCTGAAGATGCTGTTGGATCGGTTGGCTCAGGTGTCCCCCGAGCTGCTGCTGGAAGCTGTTCGTAGAGTCTTTACCAACACCATGCAGTGAGACATTTCTCCTTTTATTTGTGTATATATATATGTGTGTGTGTGTGTGTGTGTGTATATATATATATATGTATATATATATATATATATATATATGTATGTGTGTGTATATATATATGTGTGTGTGTGTGTGTGTGTGTATATATATATATATATATATATATATATATATTATTATTATTATTATTATTATTATTATTATTATTATTATTATTATTATTATTTTTTTTTTTTTTTTTTTTACTCAAATTCAAAACATGAACACATCTGTCTACTTTTTTTTATTCATAGAAATTGGCAGACCGCTCCATTTATGGAGGTTGAAGTAGCTATAAGGCTGGTGTACATGCTTGGAGAGGCACTGCCTGCATCTCATGGTGCTCATTTCTCTGGAGACACAGCAAAGACGAATGCACTTCAGGAA
Source organism: Periophthalmus magnuspinnatus (assembly GCF_009829125.3). NCBI lineage: Eukaryota > Metazoa > Chordata > Actinopteri > Gobiiformes > Gobiidae > Periophthalmus > Periophthalmus magnuspinnatus. Next base: position 15,253,746 of record NC_047148.1, read on the forward strand.
ATGATGAGAACAGTACGTTTTTTTTAGGCTTCAATATAAAGTTTAAATAATTTAAATATTTTATGATTATCAACATTATTCTTTAATATCTTTCAGCTGGTGTCCTGTGGTGTGATCAGTTACCAGCACAGCTCAGTGGCTTTAGAGTTCTTTGAAACTGTAGTGCGATATGATAAATTCTTCATAGTGGAGCCTCAGCACATTCCGAATGTTTTGGTAAGTGAACACTGTATGGCCACTGACTTGTGTTTTCCCATTTTTAAGACTTTGTTTCCGCAGATGGCATTTCTGGACCAAAGAGGACTGAGACACAGCAGCCCTAAAGTCCGCAGCCGAGTGGCTTACCTTTTTTCCAGATTCATCAAAACTCTGCAGTAAGTCTTTACTTTAGCTTTTGTTTTATATAACATGCTTTTTAATTGATTTTAATTGTTTTATCCCTTTTTCAAAAACAGTAAACACATGAATGCCTTTATTGAGGACATTTTGACTAGGATCCAGGACCTGCTTGCACTTGCTCCACCTGTATGTCATTAGGGTCCATTTTACTGCAAGGAATTCTCAAATGTAAAATATAGGAAAAAAAATCTGAAACCCCCTTTCTTACATGATTTAGGAAAATGGTTTCCCAGCACTTTTGACAAGTGATGATCAGCTGTTTATGTTTGAGACTGCTGGCATTCTGATTGTCAATGGTGAAAGTCCTGTGGAACGAAAACAGGCTATGATGAGGAGCCTATTGACACCATTGATGGAGGCTTTTGGGTTGCTTCTTGCCAAACTGCTGCAGGAGACAGACGAGGAGAGACAGGTAGCCCTCGCAGACTGCCTGAGCCATGCTGTGGGCTTTGCAAGGTATGAATTAAGTGTATCATATCAGCAGTTCTATATTTCAGTCTTTAATGAGCATGTTGGGTTTTTTTCTAGTCGCACCAGTAAAGCATTCAGCAACAAACAGACGGTGAAGCAGTGTGGATGCACTGAGGTCTACAGAGACTGTCTCCAGACCTTTCTTCCTGCCCTGAGCTGTCCTGTACAAAGAGGAGTGCTGCGCAGCTCTGTGCGCTCCTTCCTCCATCGAATGATCATCTGCCTGGAAGAGGAGGTGCTGCCCTTTATTCCATCTGCTTCTGAACACATGCTCAAAGACTGTGAGGCAAAGGACCTACAAGAATTTATCCCACTCATCAGCCAAATCACTGCAAAGTTTAAGGTAAACCTACATGTTGTAAAACCTTCTGTCACCACAGGCTCATGTAATTACTGACCCATGTTTGTGTCACCATGACAGAGGCAGGTGTCACCCTTCCTACAGCAGATCTTCATGCCACTCGTACTTGCCATTTTCGAGGTGTTAGCCCGACCAGCTGAGGACAATGACCAAGCCGCTGCCTTGGAGAAGCAGATGCTGAGGAGAAGCTACTTCAGCTTCATTCAAACTGTAACAGGGAGTGGAATGAATGAAGTGATGGCCAATCAGGGTGCGTTACATTGACACTATACAGTGGCTAAATTGACAGAAATATATTAACTGTGAAAAATGCTAATGCATTCAGTACCAATCTATGCATGCTGAGAAATCAAACCATAGTTGTCATTTCATACAGCACATAGATTGCTGAAGCATCTGATATCAAATCTGTTTTTATAATATACACCAACTAACACGTGTTTTGTTTTTGTTTGTTTTTTTTGTTTTTTTTTTTGTTAGGTGCAGAAAACATTGAACAGGTTGTGTTCACAATCATCCAGGGCGCTGTTGACTTCCCTGACCCAATTGCTCAAAAAACTTGCTTTATTATCCTTGCCAAATTAGTGGAGCTGTGGGGTAATGAAATATTATAATGAAAGAAAAAAGTCTTTCTATGGCATTTCCTATTAAGTCATGTTCTCATTATACTCTCAGGGGGGAAAGATGGCATGGTGGGCTTCCCTGACTTTATCTACAAAAACATAGTCCCTGCTTGTTTCATGGCTCCTCTTAAACCGACCTTTGACCTCTCTGATGCACAGACAGTGCTAGTAAGTGAGCTTTGAATACTACTCAAAAAGTTGTCTCCTGTGCCTTTTTTAAAATGTTTTTTTTGTAGACGCTGTCTGAGTGTGCTGTTACCCTGAAAATGATTCATCTCAAACGGGTAAAATAAGCTAATGGTGTTTTTTCAGTGGCCGATGTATTGAACTGGTTTATTATTGTCATGTCTGTTTCAGGGACCAGAGTTTATCCAGTTCCTTCAACAGGAGTATTTGCCCTCTCTTCAAGTGTCTCCAGAAATATCACAGGTACCACTGGACTGACAAATCACTTAGTTAAAAAGTTTGTGAGGTGAATTGTTTTAGGTATTGTTTTTACACTTGCTTTTAATCCCATTCCTAGGAATTGTGTCATGTGTTGCAAGAACCAGATGTCAAAGTTTTGAAAACCTATTTGAAGGTCAGAATTGCTTTGCTCCATTTAAGTAAAAGCTTTGTTGCACTAGATGTATTTACACATTGTCTTCTGTTGTTTTATTTTAACAGGCCTTTTTTCAACAAGCCAGGCTGTAGAATATTAAGGCTCATTGTGACTAAAGGAACACTTCACATGTGTTTTTTCTTGCCACTCAACTCATAAGGATCTGCATTTAAAACACGTCACATGGTCCAGTCTGTTAGGGTGACAGAAGAACAAGAGGAGAGCACCCTCTAGTGAGACGAGCTGTCCGCCATTCAGACGTCTGAGAGAGGCTCTGGTGCAGGCAAATGTGGAAAGTGAAGTTTGTTTTGAAGATACTTGTAGAAGTAAACCTGGGAGAACACTTATCCTAACATTTTAGGATTTATCAAATATAGCTTTATTCTAGTCCAAACTTTAAGAACTACAATACAACACATTAGGGGGCTGTTGTAATGTTTGCCGCAAAAGTGGACAAAAACAAGGGCTGGAAATGTATTATTTAAAACATATCTGAGTTGTTTTTCTTTGGGAAAAAGAATTATTAATTTTAAGTTTGAAGTGAAACAAGTGCTTAAAGCTTAAATGATTTATTGGGAACATCAGAATTCCCAGTTTAAATGTTTACTAAGATACTTTGTTAATCGCCATTCAGAGTCGTTGCGTCTCAAAACTCTGTGATTAGCTTGCCTTTCCGAAATGTTAATATGAGAGTTTGGACTGATTGATTTCAAGACAACAGATGTGAAATAAAATACAATGTAAATAAGAGTAAGATGTCAGAAAATGTACATAAGGTTCCCAGGTTTATTTTTTTAATATTTTTATGGAAGCTCATTTGTGCCAGAAAATGGAAAGAAATGTTCAAATTGATATTCATAGTACAATTATCACAATCTTGGCCTTTGACTGTCAGATTTAACTAATATGTACAACGGCAAATGTATTTTACTACTTATCACTTCCCAGACTCAAATGGGCTTCCTGAAATATACAGATCTAATCTCAGTTATGATCAGATGTACAGCTCATGTAACTTGTACAGAAAGAAGAAATTAACTTCAAGAAGTTTTTTGTGACAATTCAAGATACTTCATTATGCAACTCTGCATGATATATACTGTGAAGGAGCACTCTTAACATTTAAGGCAACAAATTAATAATGGCTGCCAATTGGCAGCTGAAACGTCTTGATTTCAAAAACATTTTCCAGATGACCTTTGAAACTGTTTCAGCCACAATGCCACTATGTTGATAATTGCATTGTTCTTAATGCTAGGAAAATACACATTTTAGTGTTGTTCCCCCCGTCGCTCATTTTCAAGCTTATGCATAACTAAATTTAGTTATTGGCATCACTTTTTTCTGAAACAAACGGTTTTAAAATGGTGATCAATTAATTTAGTTTGTACTGTTTGAAGCTATTAATAATCTTAATAAAACCTGGTTTATGTTCTCCATTATTTATTCCATTAACGTTAACACAAGGTGAGCAGCAAAACTAACTTGTCAATGCCATGTGTTTGCGAGTGAAAATCAACTGCTATACCAAATGCTTTTTGACAATGTGGCTGTATTGCTCACTTCAGCTAAACGCTGTCCCTAATGACGCTTCAAATTATATGCATGCACATCTCTGTTACTGCTCTTCATGAAAACTCACTCATTTCCCAAAGTTACATATAATTACATAAAATTAATCACCACACAAAGTCAGATGTGATTGTTTTTCACTATACCATTGCGATCAATTTTTAGACTGATGGTAAGTTATAATTGGAACTGTGGTACATTTCTTTTGTTCAGTAATATTTTTGGCTAATTTGATTAGAAAAAGATAGTGCTCCCACTTTTGTTCTATTAAGATGTGTCCTTGGTCCACTTGAACTTCAAACTCCTGTTAGAACCAATAAAGTGTTTAATCATGAAATTGTGCTCTTTAGATTTGTAATTTCCACATGTTTTTTTATTTCATTTCACTGGTGATAAATGCCAGAAACAATTGTTATAAAAAAAAAAGGAAATTATTTTTGTGATATTTTTAGCCACATTTATACAACACAAAAAAGCTAGGCCAGACATATAAATTAATATCTTAAGTTTTTCTAGTGATGTGGCTTTTGTCTTAAGTTTTTTTACTGTCTTAAGTGTTAATCTGTATTGTTTATCCTTTAATCACAGCTATAGGTCGTAATTTGATTGCCTTTTTGCTGATTCCGGCGTCGTGGCATGTGTTAACAACATCGGTCACATTTTTGTATGATTCAGGAGCCTGTAACAAAAAATTCATTGAAAAAGAAAAAAAAAAAAAGTATATTAATATATTTGTAGAAATATAAATCAACCTGCTACCCACCTCTTCCATCACTAGCTTGGGTGAAGCCACTCTGATAGCAATACCCATATCAGCAAGTTTGTCCAGGACATCCTGGAAGTCCAAGTTTCTGCGTGACTTTGCTCTAGAGAGAGCTCGGCCCTGGACCATGTAAGTATAACAATTACACACTGATTTTATATTGTGCATTTGAGACAAGGCATTCCATTTACATTGTATTATTCAAAATATGTCTGTAATCCCTCAGTCATCCAGGTATGACCCATAGTAAAAGAAAAATTCAAATGTGTCAACTGGACAAAAAGTTGTAGGAGTGAAGACGTTTATCTGCTTGTCCAAGCTGCTTCAGTTCTGGTCAGATTACTGGTGGACACTACCTTATATCTATCTGAAGGGAGGAGCTAACTGCACTGAAAACTAACACCTATTGTTTACAATTTCTGTTTGTAGGCTAGGTTTAATGAGCTACACTGAGTGAAATATGCCAGAGTCATACTTAGCATAATCATTTAAACCCCTAATGGGTACTCTCACACCTATTAGCATACTGGCTATTGTTTTCTTTGTTTTGATTTGGGTCTGAGAATGGAGTTATAAATAGGAGATAGATGCTGTCTAAGGCCCCCATCCTTTTCAAAAATGGATTGTCTTTCCTAAGAAAATATGCTTCTTTAACTCCTCTCTCAAACCATATCTTTTCTTTGGCTAAGATCTGTATCTTACTATCTTCATAAAAGTGGTTAATGGCTTTGAGATTGAAATGTATAGCAGACTGGGGTCTAGAGGAGTTCTTGCGACAGTGTTGATACATAGAGAATGTGCAAACACAGTCGAAGTAATTAAAGATGCATTTTTTTGAGTAAAGAAAATGCATCTGTGAACAGGAATGGGGGCCGTACACATCATCTATCTCCCATTTATAACTCCATTCTCAGACCCAAATCAAAACAAATAGGTCCGAGAGCACCCATTAGGGGCCTGAATGACTATGCTAAGTATGACACAGGCACAGTTCACACTTAGTGTTGCTCATTACACCTAGCCTACAAACAAACTGTAAACAATAGGTGTGTTAGTTTCAGTGTAGCTAGCTCCTCACTTCAGATAAGGCAGTTTCCACCAGTAATCTGACCAGAACTGAAGAAGTGTCTTAGATGAGTAGCAAAACGTCTTCACTTGATAGATTTGAATTTTTCTATTACTATGTTGCATTATTCACTCACAACACACTGGTGGAAAGGGGCTTGTGCACCGGTAATCACAGCTGCCCAAGCCCAGACCAACAAACATACCCACCAATCAGTACCAATCACTGACAATATATTGTACATGCGTAGAGCCAGAGCCAAGCTAAAAGTTCAAAATTACGTACCGCTCCATGACATGTTGTGCCAAATGTTTCAGTCATCCCTTGCTCTGTGCCAGTTAAGACATAACTGCATGTTCCCATGGTTCCACCAATTAACACTGGCTGACCTGTGAGCTATACAGAAAAGGCTGTATTTACATTTTATGTAATAGGTCACTTAAGGGATTAATATATGTTATACGGACCTGATAGTCGACAGGAATAAGAGGGTGGTGAGGAGGAAAGGCCCTAGTGGAGCCTTTGCGATGGACTAACAGTGTTTTTTGTTTGCCATCAACAATGTGCTCCTCAACTTTAGCAATATTGTGGGAAACATCATAGATAACATGCATATCCAAGTCATCAGGTGTAGTCCCAAAAACTTTAGAAAAGGCCTAGTACAAAAATTGAAATGCATTAAATCAAATCCACTGCTTGTGAATTGAACATGAATCTTGTAGATGCAGTTCTCACTTGTCTAGTAAGGAAGGTCATGGATGAGCGGTTGACCCAGGCATAGTTCCCAGCTGCAGCCATGCCTTTTAGATAGTCTTGTCCTTCCTGTGAAAAGATTCGGGCACATGCCAGCTGACGGTCATTCACTATGATTTTGTCTCTTTTCATTGCCTTCTCCATGGCAACTAAGGCATCTGTAACAGGGCCAATTAAAAACATGATTGAGTGATGCATGTGGTATTTGATCAGCAGAGTGATGATTCAATAAATATTTATATATACCTGTGGCAACCTGGTGGCCAAGTCCTCTGCTTCCACTGTGGATCATCACACACACCTGGCCTTTATGGTCAATGCCCATTTTTTTAGCAGCATAGTCATTATATATTTCATCCACAACCTGGATTTCACAATAATGATTTCCGGCCCCAAGAGTTCCCAGCTGCAGTACAAGAACACAATTACTTTTCAATTAAATAGTTTTCCAAAATATTATTCCTTCCTGTGGCTACCTGTGGCAGCCCTCTCTTCTTGGCCTTGGATGACACTTTGTTGGGATCTGCTTGCAACATCCTGCCATACTCCTCGCAGTGCTCTTTATCCTCAGCCCAGGCATAGCCCTCTCTGAGAGACCAATCCACGCCCATCTCTAGAGCTTCCTCCAGGTCTCTATCAACAAAAATCAAACCAATAGAATAGGAGGAGACCCTGCCCTTTATGGTGTTTTTACTATGTATAATTTGTACCTACTTGGCACTCATGGGAATAACTCCTTTGGACCCCACTCCCACTGGGATATGGTCAAACAGAGATTGAGCCAACTGCTCTTTCACTGGTTGAACGTCACGCTCATCGAGATTTGTTCGTAGCAGACGTACTCCACAGTTTATATCAAAACCGACTCCACCTGCAGACGTATAATTGCTTTTACATCATAACTTGGCCACAAAGTAAATTTTTAAATGTACAATATATTCTTCAATTGCAATAATACACTGCTTGTATTTGATTACGATACTATACGATACTTGATCAGAAATAGTAATATGGACATACCTGGGGAAACCACAGCTTCAGGGTCATTCATGTCAAAAGCTGCCATGTTTCCAATTGCAAAACCATATCCAGAGTGGACATCAGGGAGACCAATGGATCTCTGGGATATTGTGATATGACAAATTTTTCTGTTTAAAAATCATATATCATGTGGCAATGTATGTGTAATTGTATAGATGTATAGATGTATGTATAGATGTATAGATAGATGTATAGATGTATAGATAGATGTATAGATGTATAGATAGATAGATTTTCAAGCTCACATGCACAATTCCAGGGAGTGCAGCCACATTTCCAATCTGTTTCATGGCTGGGAGGAATCCACCAACACCTAAACAATAAGTGTATGGTTAGTAATATATTTTACGGTTAAATTTGTAAAAACTATACCTATACTATACTATTCCTATACTAATCCTAATGTGCGCCTCTTTGGGTAAAACACTCATCAAACTTGACTTGTGTGTTTGTGTGTGTGAATATGATTAGTTGTGGTCAAGTGGTGGTGCAGACTGACAGCCACGATTCATCCATTCGGCCACAGGGTATCTGAAGCTACAGAAGTTGCATCACGTTTAGAATTTTAAGTTTTGGAGTAAACCCACAATAAGAGAAATGTACAAACCTCCCCCTCGACTGGCATTACGAAGCTCTTCAAAAATCAATTTTTCCAGGGAATCGTTCACGTAGAAGTTTCCTTCAACCTAAAATGACACATTATTTAGTCAAGTCAATAATCATATATTCATCGTATTCGTACTCTGTGAAGTAGTGAGTGAACCAAACGCGAAGAAGCTAGCCACGTTCAAGTCCTGCTATGTCTTACCTGCATGTTGGGCACAAAGCCCTTTTTAATTCGCCAGCAATTACTGCTGATCTTGTCCAAGTACTGCAGTTCATCGTTGTAACTTCGGCTCATGGCTGTGACAATGAGAATAAAACTCCAGAAATAATTTTGTTGCACAGCTTTGTGAATGGTGTGTGCCTGTTATCAACGCAGTACGGAAGCCCATCAGCAACGTCACGTCACGTATAAAGAAGACGAATTTGAATATAAGAATAAAGATATAACTGAGTAACGACTTGCTATTATTGCTATTATTTATTTATTATTTATTTATTTATTTTACTTAACTGTAAATGTTTTTGGATCAAATGGTAAAACTTCATTGAGCTGCCAAGTCTCCATAGTTAAAGAGCGGAATGAGCCGAGGAAGCGAAAGTCCTTCAAAATAAAACATATTTTGAAGCATATTTTGATCTTTGGCTTTTGGTGTTTACTTAAACAATCATGGAATATACTAAGCTTAATATAACATGTCGTGTTTTGGTAATTTAGACAAAGAGCTCTACACAGGAAATACAATATTTTTGGTAGATTTTATGTTGACGCTTCAAAGTCCGCGGCGGAAGTGATCTGACGCTGCATTACTTGTGTTTATACATTGACTGTCATTTTAGGAGCAAAAATGAAACTCTTCACATGGGAATAACACTGTACCTTACTAATTGTCAAATACGTGCTAAAAGTAAGTAGGCCTGCCGAGCGTTCTCACCACAGTCATTTATCAATTGTGTTTTGCCAAATAACGTTAACTGTTGTTGCCAATATGTTTAGTTAGCAGATTTTTGTTGGATCTCATCAAATAGTGTTGCTAGCAAAACCGAAACTTATCAAATGTACTTGTTGTAGCTGTATAACGTTTGTTATTATGTAATGTGGAAATATGTTAACGCTAGAAGCCATTTTGAGGGAACTGTTTTTGTGGTTTGTGAAAATGGGACATTAACGGTCATTGTGCATTATTTGACACGAAAGTGATTCAGCAAAATATCAAAGATCTGAGATAGGAAATAATGTTCTTTGTGACGCATTATTTTTTAACACGCTATTCTTCAAGCTCTCTGTTAAACTTTTACTGTAAGTATATTGCAGTCTTTCGCCTCACGTTAACGTTATATAAATCAACCCGTCAACAAATAATGTCTGACTAACTACGCCTTTGCAGCATGAAGCTTCGAGTTCGTCTCAACAGGCTGACCAGCCGTGTGGAGCTACCTGGGGAAGAGCCTACTTTATCAGAACTTACCGATCATATCAGACAGACACTGCTGCCTTCACAGGGCCTGAGGTCAGACATTGACTTGATTAAAGCCTTATGAAGGTGCAAAACAATCAGACGAATCTGAAAGTTGTTTTTTTACAGTGCCAACACAGAGTTCAGCCTGTCCTTGAATGGCACAGAGCCTCTTTCAGAAGACGGGCAGACTCTATCTTCCTACAGCATCGTCTCTGGAGATTTGATTTGTGTCATTCTGCCTGCCCAAGTTGTTGCTGTTTCATCCTCTGGTTCCACTGAGCAGACACCTAATAATGCTGTTAGTCAGATTCAGACCCAGCATACGACATCAGTGTCCTATGATGAAGTGAGTGTCCGTTACCTTTATTGCTGATAGTACTAAAGTAGTGACTGTAGTTTTGTTTCTTTTTTTAAAACTTTATTTCTTCATCTGTTATAGTCTAGCAACAGTAGCTCTCCAATTCACAGTGAGAGCTTGGAATCTGAACACACAGTCACCAGTTGGGAGCCCATGTTATGCAGTGAGGCAGAGGATGGCCAGGCACCTCTTTCACTTGAGCTCCTCTATCATGGAGCCCACAGCACAAGTCCCAGTGATGCCATCATTGTAGTTGGACACCAGCTTATGCTTGAAACAGGATTTACTCATGAGGTTTACAAAAATATGTTTTTAGAAGATATATCCAAACATTGTCAAAATAAAATATTTGCATAACAATTATTAGAAAATATGATAATAACAGTTTGTCTTGACTGTCTCCCCAGGGATATGAGCTCCAGTCAGTGGACATGCCTACTGAGTGGAGAGGAGCAGCAGGAGTTTATAAGCTAAAGTACAGCCATGTTCTATGTGAGAACAGCCTAGCAGTTCTGGCAGCTGTGTGCACTGGCCCCACACTTGTGATTAATGGTAATTTTTGATACATGTAAAGAATCTCTTTCATGTGTTTTTAACAGCCTTCTCTCTCCAATAGCAACCTTGAAAGTTAATGAAAAAGCATATGCAGTTGGTAAACTATGTTTGAACCCATCCAGCTATGTGACCAATGAGTGGCCAGGTAGGCAACTTGAACTTGGACCTAGAACAATTTGTGTTCAGTGTAAACTTGAACACTTGAAAGTGTTTCACTTTTACTTCACTTTCAAGAGGCCATCACGGTGGGTTTGTCACTTTTATTTCTCACCTTTTTCTTTTTTATTTAGGGGAGCATGCTGCTGCAGCTTTTAAAGATCTGAAGAAACTATCCAGATTATTCAAAGACGCACTGGCATATCCTCTGATTGCTGCCGCTAGAGAAGGTGCAAACTCAGCCCTTCTGAATGTATGTCTCTTAATGTTGTTTACGGTTTTTGTTCTGTTTTACCTCTCCAGCCATGGCTTTGCCTGTAGCCTTTGGTTTACCAGCTCTTCCACCGGAGCTCCTGCTCAGGGTGCTTCGGCTACTGGATGTGCACTCTCTAACAAGGCTGTCCATGATCAGCAAACACTTTCACAACACCACATCTGACTCTACACTGTGGAAGCATCTTTTTCTAAGGGACTTCAGAGGTGAGACCAATATGGAGGAATATAGATCAGTTTCTTAAAGAGCTTAAAACAAAGTGCAAATGGCTTTATATTTTACATTTAGAAAACCTATTTGTCATTTTAAGGCAACAGAGGACTTCAGTAATCAAATATAGTTGTAATAATAGGTTAATGTTCTGCAAAATTGTGATGATTTGTTGCAAGGTTTAAGGTTATGAACAGTGTGCCTGAAGGTCTAAGAATTGCTTGTTTTTCATTAGACTCTGGTGTCAGGAGCTGTTCCCGAGACACAAACTGGAAAGAGGTGAGTGAAAAAACAACTTCAAATCAATGTCATATAGTTCAGGACAATACTTAAAGAATACTTTGGATGTCAAGTTGTTAAAATTATAAGACCTCTTTTTCAGCTTTATAAAATGCACTACAAGATTCGCAAGGAACGTCAGAGGCGGAGACAGACTCTTTCTTTACCTCCATATGCAAGCGTTGATCCATTTCACATTGGGCCACATTTTGAACCCCTTGTCCCAGGGATTATTGGTGGCGTATATGATCAGCGCCCAGCTCTCCCACGTGTTATGTTACCCCGCCCCCGCCGTGACCCTCTTGGTCTAATTCGAAGCTACACGCCAAGATCAGGAGGCAGAGACAAAGGTTTCATCTGACATTGTTGTCCACTATTCAAATAAACCCAGATCTGAGTTACATTTTATTTGTCCATAGTACACTGACCAAATAGACCGAAGGCCACATATGGACAATAATTATTGATATTTATGAGTTGTATGTTAGCTATGTTAACAAAATTTACTGAATTTAAATCACACAAATGTTTATTATAAAATATGTTATGTTTAAATATTGGCTAAATAATGCCACAATGGTTTTAACCAATACAAAATGAATACTATTTCCAACAATTTTATTGATTATTTTTTATATTTTATTTTTGTTTTTTTCTTTTTTTTTTTCTTCTAAAGTTCTATTTCCACCTATGTTGTTGTTGTTTTTTGATAAAACACATAAGTAAGACAATATGAACAAAAGGGGCATACCTGTAAACTTAAGTTGATGCAAATAATAATACAGAAAATTCAAAGAAAGTGGTTAGAGAGAATCCTAATTCTTCTATGATGAAATTTTGTAGATTTATTATTAGAAAATGGTTGTCTTTGAAGGAAATTCTGGATTTATAAATGTGGTATTTTTCCAGCAGAACACACAGCTTTACTAAATATTACATTTTTATTGTTAGTGACGGAAATAGATAGATTGTTTGAATCGTCCACGTGAATTCTAACGGATGTTTTTAAGTGTTTCAAGAATAGACCAGAGTTCCTTGGAGTATTTACAATGATAAAGTGATGGGGGTTATTTCCTCATATGTTGCATTTTTCATATATTTTTTTAAATGACGTCATCCTTTGTCTTATAACATGGAGTGCACATGATTAAACCGCCGGCTCTGTGGGGGTGGGCGGAGTTTACGACTCGGCAGAATTTGGTACGTAAAATTGCTCAGAATTGCCTTTACTTGACTAACTTTTGTGTTGATTAAACGTCATCGATCAGTTGTTCTCTTACGTGAAAGCCCATAAAGCTATGGCTAAATGAGGTAATTAAAAACACTGGAAAATTGTTGATTCTCAGTTTCTGGTGTAGTGTCCCTTTAAGAGCTTAGTGTTACCGGAAGTGTTAGGGGTGTTTCCAGCTGATCTACACAACAGAGGAACTCGTCTCCCCGTGTGCCCAGTGTCTCCTGTCTGTTCTCTTCTCCGTCCAAAGATCACGCAGAGCGGCCTTGGAGTCTCACTTCGTGCACCGTTAAACTGAGGCTCTCATTTTTTGTACACAACACGAAACGCTCCGGGAGCTTCTGGGCACTCCATCCACTGCTCCGCTCTGTAGCCGCTGTCGGTGGTTGTTAGCTTGGACTGTCATGATCCCAGCGCGGAGATGGCGTCTGTACCCGGTTTGTGCAAAGCTGTCGGGCCCGCTGTTGAGGAGGACAACGGAGACCTGGACCACTCTTTGGGGCAGATGCTGAAGGCCATCGCCGACGAACGGAACCGCCTCAACATCCGACAGGAGCTCAGCGGACTCGGTGAGCGTGCGTCCAGTCGCTTTTATCTGGTTTACAAACCTAAAGTGAGAACATTCTTCTGGCTCCGATCACCTATTTGTTACTCCCCAACAACACGTCTTGTTTCAATTAACGTCAACGTGACCCATTCTTTTTACGAGTTCGTCAAATACAATGCCTTTTAGCCTACGCTGATATTTTTTGAGAATGTTTTATTCTATATGTCGACTTGGCAAGAATAATATTCTTGTCACATGGGAAAGTGGTAGTGGTAGCCGCAATACTGGTACTCAGTGTATTAGATAGACAGAAAAAGAACAGGACTAGAAGAGGATGAAACAAGTCTACATCAGGAATAAACCTGGACCAAATCAGAACCAAGTGTGAACACACTCTTTTTGACCCTCCTTAATATTGCAGATTCAGCTTTCCAAGACTTACTGAACTGATTCCACTAGTGCACACCTTATGGAAATTTGTGAAATAAGACTGGGCTGTGATTTGGCCATTTTGCTTCATCCTTTCCACTGTCTCTAGAGTAGACTGGAGATGCCATACCAGAGTCGGCTGTATCTGAGGACTATTGTGAAGCTTGTTTTTTTAGGTCAATTGTTCTGACAGTGAAGTCAATAGAGCTTTGTCCATGATTTCATCACTGCACTTGTGCTTGTGTTGGCCATGCTTACAGCTTACTGTTGCTGAGAGCAACACCTAGGTGAACAGCTCCTTATCTTTATTTTAGGTGATAGTTTGAGGTTAAATTCCATTGTTTAATATTAATAACAAATCAATGTGCATACTTTATGCACATTGATGTGCTCCTAAATGATGACGTATTCAAGTAAAATCACATGGCTTTCAATCACCTACTCAAATGATGCAGGCTGTGCTACTATAGTCAAACAGTGGTCCCTTTAGTGTTAAACTAGCTCAGAGTCATGTGATGTCTCATGGGCAAATTGTTGTATGTCATCAATTCCTTGTCATGTAGAGATAATCACATGACATGACATTGGTTCAGCTGAAGACTCGACCTTGCCTCACTCTTTACCATGTGTTTTACATAGTGGTGTTGGTGTCGTAGAAGTATAAGTAGAAATGGAAAAACAAACTTAAATCTGAAAGTTTTAAGTTTTCTACTAATGTGGCACAGTTCTTGGATAGAAAAACATGGACATGCACATTACACGAGGACAGGAAACCTTTAGTTAATACTAGGCTTTTCTTGTACAATTAAAGTAAACAGCATTGTTGGCCATGAGAATTTCATGTCTATGAAAAACAAGTTGTTAAATTTGAAAGAGAAATAAAATTAGAAGCAGTTGAGTTTTAAACACAACTGATGTATTTTTTTAAACTGGATGTGCAGCTATAAATAGTCTCACACTTTTTTCAGAGATCATCAGCAGTAGCTAAAAATGAGACATGCAAGATAACCTGAAAAGCAAACCTCCTCAGATGCACAGGAATTTTAGCTTGGTAAATGAGTAGCTACCATGACATCCGCATGATTTTGTTGCCAGTGGGCCATTTTCAAAATCTTTCAAATCTGCATTGTATTAATGTTAGTTAAAGTCATTTAGAAAGGTGCTGGTAACATTTCAAGTGGACAACATCTGCTCGTTTCCATGGAGTTTTTATTGCCTTCCCTATAATGATCCGTAGTATCACATTAAACATATCTATTTCCATAAAGGCAAGCAGGTGATTACGGGTCAGATCTTTAGAAAGGTACTCACACATACTTTTCATGGTATTTTTGAGCAAGAAAAACACTTGGAATCCAACAAGTGTATGTTTATATACAGTTGAAACCAGAAGTTCACATACATTATATAAACTTCTGTCAGCCTAAACGTTTCCTGTTTTAGCTTAATTAGGTTTACTAAAATTATTTCTATTTGATAAATGCTGGAATAATGAGAGTAGGATTTTTAAGACAATTTTTCATTACTTTCTTCAAAGTCAGATGTTTACATACTGTAAGATTGCTATGCATTTAAACAATTTGGGACATGTCATGTCTTCTGATAGGTTTATTGACAACATTTGAGTTAATTAGAGACACACCTGTGGTTGTATATGAAGTCATACCTGAAGCACACTGCTTCTATATGTAACATCATGAGAAAGTCAAAAGAAATCAGTCAAGATATCAGGAGGAGAACTGTGGACTTGCATATGTCTGGTTCATCTGAAGGTGCCATGTTCATCTGTTCAAACAAGTAATAATGGCTTACACTTGTAATGCGCCTTACAGACTTGTCAAAGGCACTCAAAGCACTACACTATTCACTATTCATTTCCACACTTGGTGATGGTTGTAGCCACAGCCACCAATCATTTCATACTGGTGGGTGAATTGTCTTGCCTAAGGCAACAGTACTTGGACCGAGCAGGACTCGATCCTCCGACCTTCGGGTTGGGGGACCAACACTCGAACCACTGAGCCACTGTCAGCCCGATATATACTGTACTTGCGTATATGCAAGTATAAATACCATGTTGATGTCCAGCCATCATACCACTCAGGAAGGAGACAGGTTCTGAGCTGAGTGTGCTTTGGTCCGAAATGAGCATATCAACCCAAGAACAAAAGCAAAAGACCTTGTGAAGATGCTGCTGAAGCTGGTAAGAGTGTATCATTATCCACAGTGAAACAAGTACTGTAGCAACATGGGCTGAAAGGCCACTCTGCCAGGAAGAAGCCATTACTCCAAAAGAAACATTAAAAAAAGCCAGATTACAGTGTGCAAATGCACACAGGGACAAAGACCTTGATTATTGGAGACAGAAACTAAAACTAACTGTTTTGCTGCAGGAGGGGCTGGTGCACTTCACAAAAGAAATGGTATTATGAAGAAAGAAAATTATGTGGAAATACTGAAGCAACATCTCAAGACATCTGCCAGGAAGTTGAAGCTTGGGCACAAGTGGGTCTTGTGAACGGACAATGACCTGAAGCATACTGCCAAACTGGTTACAAAGTGACTTAAGGATAACAAAGTCCATGTTTTGGAGTGGCCATCACAAAGCCCTGATCTCAGTCATACTGAAAATTTATAGGCAGACCTGAAAAGGCATGTCCTAAGGCGCCTTACAAACTTTGCTCAGTTACACCAGTTCTGTCAGGAGGAATGGCCTAAAATTCCTGCCAGCTATTGTGAGAAGCTTGTGGAAGGATATCCAACATGTTTGACCCAAGTCTTACAGTTTTAAGACAATGGTACCAAATACTAATGAAATGTGTGTAAACTTTGCAGAAAGCAATGGAAAAAATGTCTACAAAGTCCCTATCTCATCATTCTGGCATTTAGCAAATAGAAATTATTTGGTAAACCTAACTGACATGGAATCAGACTAAACTGTTCTTGTTTTAGGTCAGACTGAGAAAAAAGTATGTAAACGTCTGGTTTCAACTGTAAGTTTAATACCATGCTGTGGAAATTCCAGCCAATGCAATAACATCTCCATGGTGGCAGATACCCAAAAAGTTGCATGGTGCACCTCTAAGTAGGTTTAATTGAAATCATAGTTCAGAATGGTTAGATTGACCACAGATCTACATCCTTGTTACATTAGACCTATGGGTGATAAATATTTCAATATTTTTTGGAGTATCCCAATAATGATATTCAGAAGATATGTCAGTCCAACAGAAATGTGCTAAAACTGTAAAACGCATCTTAAATGTATGGAAGATCAATTTGAAATTACTGTAAAAATAACCACAGAAGTGCAGAAATATGATTTGCATAAAGCATAAGGTTTTGGGGTTTTTTTTTTGTTTTGTTTTTTATTAGCATTTTTTAAGAGTAAGTGATATGCTCAAAAGTCAACATTTGCAAATCTGCAAAACAACATTTAAAATATTATTGATATTTGTATAATCTGTCCAGTCCTAATTAGAACATATAGATAAAGGGTAATGGCAGCAGTATTTTCAGGTTTCCTCTTGAAGCAGTTTTAGCACGATGTTGAACTTAATGCCATGTCATCCCTGGAATGGTTGCTTGGCAATAGTTGCTAGGTGGCAGGTGCCTGATAGTAGAGCACCCTCAGGGCTGTGTGGGGATGATAATCTGGCACTGTGGTACTATTACAAGTGTCCATTCATTGTTCTTTGACTGAATGTATCCTTGGTCTGTTCTCATCTACAGCCTAATGATGCTGATGAAAACTAACATTGTTATTTTTCAGGTTGCTTTAAGGATGACCGCATTGTGTTTTGGACATGGATGTTTTCCACATACTTCATGGAGAAGTGGGCTCCACGACAAGACGACATGCTCTTCTATGTTCGGCGGAAGTTGTCCTATGTCAACACTGACAACGCAGAGGGCAAAAAGGTGAGAAGTCCTCCTGCTGACTTGTGGTAAATATTGACTTGTGGTTAATTTGTAGACAGACATACCTGTGTTTTATAATATTAAATAAATACTTTTGGTTTCATAATTAATTATGACATTCGGTCTGTACTGCTAGGTGGAGGTTGAGGTGTTCAGGAGAGACTCTAAAAAACTGCCAGGTCTCGGAGATCCTGACATCGACTGGGAAGAGAGTGTTTACCTGAATCTTATTCTACAGAAGGTAATAAAGACACAGTTGACATTAAATATATGTATCTGTGTAGTGGATTCAAATTAGTTTTAGTGTAATGTTGTGCATCTTTCCCAAAATTCTCTTTATCTCCAGTTGGATTATGTAGTGACATGTGCAGTGTGCACACGCTCCGATGCAGGGGATATCCACATTCATAAAAAGAAGTGTCAGGTGAGGGAGGACTGTATCAATGCAACTGCAGCTCTTTTGTATTTTTCAAATCTTTACCTATGTTTTTATACTTCATTCAGGAGGTGTTTGCTTCACCCAGCAAACATGCAATGGACAGCAAAGGAGAAGAGTCCAAGATGAGTTACCCAAACATCTTCTTCATGATTGATAACTTTGAGGAGGTAAGAAAACATCCAAAAATGCCTGTTATTAACTGCACTTGAGAAGCAGTGGTGGTGTTTGCTTTCTTAGCAGGTAAAGTGGCTGGGGTAATGATCTGTAACCTTGTGCTTTGTCGCTCTCATTTTCACCTTCAAACCCAAGTGTGTGTGTTTTCTGGTGGTCAGCTGGCGAAAAGCATATATCAGCAGTTTCTGGCAGTTTGAAATCAATGGGACAGTTTGGGTTTTCAACAATGAAAATATTTGTAATTCAAATATTTTTTTGTTTTGATATAAAAGGTGAGACTTTGGTGTGTTGTATTTATTTAGGTGTTCAGCGATATGACAGTAGGGGAGGGAGAGATGGTGTGTGTGGAGCTGGTGGCGAGTGACAAAAGCAACACTTTCCAGGGAGTCATCTTCCAGGGATCCATTCGCTACGAAGCACTGAGAAAGGTCTATGACAACCGGGTGAGAGCCACACATACGAACTGTGCCTCATCAATATGATTATTTCATTATTTCTGAAAACTGAACTAATCATGTTTTTACCCATACTTCACACATTGTAATATTTTGCCCTTGTTCATGTTGCGTTAATGATTATTGTAGGTGAGTGTTGCTGCTAAAATGGCCCAACGGATGTCATTTGGCTTCTATAAATACAACAACATGGAGTTTGTGAGAATGAAAGGTCCCCAAGGCAAAGGGCACGCAGAGATGGCTGTTAGCAGAGTCCCAACGGGTGACACATCTCCTTGTAATACAGAGGAAGACCAGATGTCTCCGATGCATGAAAAGGTAAGGCCAATTTAATTTATTCTCCTTTATTTCAAACTTGCATACCCAAGTAACAAGCCTCATTTTGTAGAGCAGGGGTTTCCAAACTTTTCAGACTGGGACTCCCAAAAACCCATGTGAATAACCCAAGACCTCACTGCAAAATTTAATAAATGCAAATTATAATTTCCATTTAAAAATGGCATTTATTTGAATTGTTTATATTTTAGTAGAATTAGGACAAATGACAAAAAAGCTTTCAATTAAAATACCCATCATTATAGTGTATAAAGTTAAAGGGTTTTTGTTTTGTTTTTTTTATCCTTTTTTTAAAATCTTGATATCATCACGCAACCACCAGCCCAATGCCCAACACCCCCCACTTTTGGAACCAATGCTGTGTAGAGCACAACTGAAATGAGGTCGTAATCAATAATAAATGGGATTCAGTCATGCTGCTTAGATTATGGATGTGTACAGCCTAGATAAATTGGGTAGTATATTAATTTAAAATAAGTCAGTGTTCACTTTACTGTGAGAGGCTTGGAAGAAGAAAATCAGAAGAAAGAAAACAGGTAGTGTAATAACAAGCATTCATATCTAACTGTGAATGTGGGTGGCTTGTTGTAGGTAACATCGTTCAGCACTCCCCCGACTCCAGAAAGAAACAGACCCTCCTTCTTCTCACCATCACTACGCCGTAAAGTACCTCGTAACCGAATTGCTGAAATGAAGAAGTCCCACTCTGCCAATGACAGCGAGGAGTTTTTCAGGGAGGAGGATGATGAAGGTAAGCTAAATATCAAATGTTTTGGGTTCAAAAACTTTCTCCATCAAGGAAATTACTTCCAATGTGTACATTAATATAGATATAATGCAAGCAGTAATAACTGCTTGCATTATATCTATAACTATCTTGTACAAATGTATGAAGAATTTTAATTTTTTTTTTTTTTATTGTTAGGGCTGTAGTTGTTTAGTCATTTTGTCAATTAATCGGCCAATGGAGTCTTAGTAGAGCAGTTTGTATTTGTCAGCTAATCATTGTATTTCAATTATAACGGTTTATAGAACACCCGAAAGGAGAAGTTGATGGGTGATTTTATATGGGACAAAAGTAGAAAGGAGAAGTCGGTGAGTTGGCTGAAGATCTGGTATATTTTTGTATTTATATGTAAGAAGGCAAATTAAACTCACGATTCACAAATGTAATCTGTCTGCAGAAAAAAGTACTAGGAAACTATGTATTTGTATAAATAGTTGTTTTTGCATGAACTCCTGTGCAGGTGCAGTCTTATGAGTGGAGTTTGGATCAGATACATAGATAATTTTGAGAGCTTTTGCCATGACCCCTTTTTAGTCCATTAATCGATCAGCAGGATATGTCGTTAGTCGACTACAGCCCTAGAACACGTTCAACTAAAGCAGGGGTCTTCAACCTGTAGGTCGGCAGCTACCATTAGCTCTCCAACCCCTTCCAAGTAGCTTGCCAAGGCATGGAAGTGTATCACTTTGTTGCCTGCTGCACTAATAAATGGATAATGGTTCAGGCATCTAACTACCTGATCTAAGACTATATATTTAATTTCTTGCGACCGCTAAAAGTAGTAGCTCTCTCGTATTTTTGTCTTGTAAAAGTAGCAGAGGAAAAAGTGTTCCTTTAATTCAGGGGTCTCCAACCTCTATCATTTCTGGTGGAGAGTACCCCTCCTGTTTGTCTCTGTGTTATTGTATTGCTTGAATATTCCACAGCATGGCATTCAACTTTTTTATCTAGCATTTAGTGTTTTTAATTGCCTACCTATGTAGTCAACCGAACTACCTACCAATAAGTAAATAAGTGGATAAACACATACTGCATTTCCTACTAAAGCTAGCAAGTCTTACACATTCAGCACATCATTGGAGTATATATTTTATTTATTCATATTTTAATGTAAAAACTCCCTCCAAATAATCACCTACCTTTTTGATATTTTTTATATTTAGATATCCACACAGCCACCAACTTGCGCTCTCGCTCTTTGTCGGGAACGGGGCGCTCCCTCGTTGGCTCTTGGCTCAAACTGAATCGAACAGAGGACTATTTCCTGCTCTACTCCCACCTGACCTACATCACTCTGCCTCTGCATCGCATCACTACAGGTCAGAGGTCACTGACAGAACTGTTTTAAAATATAGTCAGTTAAACATCATGAGACCCGTTTAGACCTTTTTAACCCTGTTTTTTAGGTAGTTTACACCCGGTCTTCTCAAATTCTCTGATACTTCTTTTTGTAAATATTGCATCTAAAAACATTCATAACCTGTATGTTGTGTACGGTCATTGTTTTTGAAATAATACAGGTTGATGAACTGATTGACAAGTAATGTTTTCAAATCAAGACGAAGTTAACAGTGCACAGTTTAAAAATAATGTTATAATAATGTTAATGCTCCTGGGTGAGTTTAAAAACATGAACTGCAAAACTAAAACAAGAATCAGATGCATTTCAGAACATGTTTGACAAGGTTGAAACTATGGGATTAAATTTGGTAATTGCGCCCGTTTAAACTGTGATTTTGATTTGATTGCGATATATTGTGCTGTCCTACTTGCCTGGAATCTGGAGTACACATTTGCCAGGCAACATCCCTACTGTATTATGCGTTTTTTACTTATTGAAACTTTATTTTTGTGTGCTTTGACCCTAGACATCCTGGAGGTGCGGCAGAAGCCTATTCTAATGACATAGCATAATGTCTCCCAGAGCATCATTACCAAGTGCCTCCCTGCGGTAGGCCACTGAGACAACAGCGCCACCTGAAGTCAAACTGTTGCAAACATCTGACATCTGGGACGATCAAAACCAGCCATTCAAGAAGTGCCTCTCCTTTCTTTTAATTTCCTGCCATATGGACAGGAAGGTCGTCTCTATGGAAACAGCTATGGGGAGGAGCACATAACCACGTGTAAATGGCACTGGCTGAACTCAGACCATGAGAATAAAAGAATGTCAGTTTTCCTGTAAATATCCTGCTGCTTTACTCATCATTGACACTATGCGAGTTGGATCGTTTATGTTTTTATCCACTGCAGCAGGTGCTTTTTAAGTTTTACATTTTATGAAATGCTTAGGGAAAAAACTGTTGATGATGAAATGAGAAGGGTCAAGTGAATTGCATCCAGGGGTGGATTAAAAAACATTATCAAACTATTATAGCTAATTAACAATTCACAGGTCATCTAGTCTTTCCTTTGTTTTACCTTTTTATTCTGCTTAAAGTTTATGACTTCCCCATTATTTGACTGATACTATCAAATAGTGAATTTCATTGTTTTTACTCATGTCAAGTGTTTTTAGCTTTATCTTTGTTTATTTATTGCATTTTTATTTTTTACTAAAAAGGGATGTGAGCAGATTCAAGGGAGATGTTTTATGAAGATGCTTACATGCTTTAAGAAACTTTGTAAAACAATGAAGATACTGGACTGTTGTGGATATAGAACAATTTTTCTCACTACTGCTGCTTATGTTGTTGTTTTGTTTGTTTTTTGTGTTGTTTAGTTTTTTGGCTTTGTTTTGACCCTGTATCAAAAAACAAACTGAACAGAACCAGATTTACAAAGGGAACAGTATTGCGTGTTTACACTGTCAGAAAAGATTGGACGGATTGGGGGATATTCAAATCAACAGATATGATATTCTCATATCTTTTATATACATGTACTTTCTGCCCAAGTGTGCTCCTGAAGCCTTAAAATTTTGCCCCAATGTATTTGTATTTATTTATTTTCATTTTAATGTACATCTTTATCTCACAAACCAGCCGAGGCTTCCAAAGATCCAGCAACCATAACGCTATTCTCTTCACAAATGTCACTGTTATATCACTGCATATGTGTATTTTTTATATGTGAAGCAAACACTTCCCTGGATGTATAACTTTTTTCAAAAAATACCAGTAACAATAATTCAGCCACATGGTGCAGACCAAATTCAAAGGAAAGTCATTATCAGTGGTCATTATCTGATACAGATAAAGTTAAGATGTTAACGTTTGCACCAGTTTGCACTCAGAGATGAAGCCATTGATCAAAATCAGATGTGTGTATGTGCGTGCGTGTGTGTGTGTGCGTGCATTTCACTAAAGCAGGGCACCTTCCAGTGTTGTATGATAAAACAGTTAAGTTCCTCCAACTGAATGTAGGCTACTGCTTGATAACAAACATTGCTTTTACTATTTGATACTACAAGCTAAATCCAAGTGTGCACTGTAAATGCTACTTACTAGAACCTTTTTTAATTCTGACTATTAAGCTTTTGCTGTCATTGTCAGCTTTTGTACACATATCCAACAATGTGCATGTTAGTTCACTTTGCTGTTTTTGTTTCCAAAATTGTTGCCTGTACATTTTCCTGTACTAATTTATTAAATTGTACCTTAAAACTGAAGAGGTAATTAATAGTCCAGGCTCACACAGGACAAGCATATCCAAGGTAGTCACTCTCAACATAAGTAGGGAAAGCGTAATATATTCTACTGTACTGCTGTAGTAGTAATAATAATAATTAATAATAACTACTTCCATTGAGTACTGTTACTTTATAGCTAATTGATCCATTGTGTATATTTATTAGAACACGCATAGCTCGATGAGAAGGTTGTTATAGGAATTAAAATTAGTTTAAATGTTATGCAGTGCTATGTTAGGGTTATTATAATTCCATGGTGTAGAGGTGAAAAATTTCTGGATGAAAGAAAAGAAACGATAAAGAAAGAGCCACGTGACATCCAGTACTTCCGGCGTGTGTTTGACGTACGGTCGCTCCGCCCTCCAACTTCCTCTTTTACTGTGGCAGTGAGTGAGAGGCACCATGAAGGCGTCCGGCACAGTACGTAAAACCTTATTTTAGTGTCTAATTACAAGCATCACAACCGTGTAGGGCTCCAATGAATCCATTTAGAACCGTTTCAACCATTATAGGTTTATATGACGAAGTAGAAGTGCATCCTGAGATCAATATGATGTTTTACTCACGGAGCGTTAGCGGCTACAACATGGCGTCGATAGCACCATGTGGACGATGGGGTTTGTAATGGGGTTCAGTGTGTTCAATTCATGCCCCTTTTCTAATGCTTTAAACACACCTTAAATATCTAATGACCCTTGCCTTTATTCATGGGGTAATTAAAGTGGTACATAAAGCCGATGATGCTAATGTCAGCGTTGTCATACGGATTATTAATTATTCAAATCAGATGTTGTCAATTTTTGTCATTATCAATTGTGGTCTTAGCTCTTATCAGTAGTGATTTATTTATTTACTTATTTAATAGGTACTGAGAGATATATTCTTAAAACATGCAACCAAACCCAAAGTTCATATCTTAATAATGGTATGATCTTGTCTGGTGTGCAAATAGTAAATTGTTCCTTGTCGCCTTTCTCTGTTGCTACACATGTGCCTTTGAAAGTGAATTCAAGGATCAATATCTTCAATATATGCCAACAAATTGTTTGTCAAACTTGATAAGCATACTTATTTTTTTTTCTTTTTATTGCCAGCTTAGGGAGTATAAAGTCATTGGGCGTCTGCTGCCCTCTGCCAAGAACCCTGCACCTCCTCTCTATCGGATGAGGATTTTTGCCCCTAACCATGTTGTGGCCAAGTCTCGCTTCTGGTACTTTGTGTCTCAACTGAGAAAAATGAAGAAGGCATCTGGAGAAACTGTCTACTGTGGACTGGTAAGCTTTAAAACATTTGCCCATTTAACTTATAATGCTTGATAGTTTAATTTTACAATATGTTTTGCCATTTCAGGTTCATGAGAAGACCCCACTGAAGGTGAAAAACTTTGGTATCTGGCTGCGTTATGACTCTCGTAGTGGCACCCACAACATGTACAGAGAGTACAGGGATCTGACAACCTCTGGAGCAGTCACTCAGTGCTGTAAGTGACATTAACCAGAATCATCCTAGAAAATTAAATGTTTTATTCTGTTTTGCTCAGTTAGTAGGTGCTTTGCTATCATGTTATATATGAAATTTCACGTTGTAATAAGATCTAGGGGAAAACATGGTATGTCTTAGTGATAACTTAATTCTGTAAAAAAAAATGTTGCCTTATTATTCTGTTTATCTCTGTGCAGATCGTGATATGGGAGCTCGCCACCGTGCTCGTGCTCATGCCATCCAGATTATGAAAGTCCAGATTATCCCTGCCAACAAATGCCGCAGACCTGCCATCAAGCAGTTCCATGTGAGTATCCCCTCTAATGATGCACAAAAAGCGGGTCTCTCTCTGGCCTGTCTATAATTGTCAGAGCCAGTAAATAAACCCGCTAAAGTACTGGCCAGATTCCTCTTCCAGTTTTTTAGTCTTCACCAAAAAAATCTGGTGGTTAGAAACTGGCAACATAATACATTTAGTGGTTTTCTTGAATGCATTGAGGAAACCAGCTATTAATTACACTACCTTCAAATTTCCTTCCTATCCACAATCATAAGTTGGTTGTGCTATTTAATTAATGACACAATTTGAATTTATCTCCTTAAAAACCACAATAACTTGTCAGTTTATTCTTTTGTGGAGCAATAAAGTTTCTATGCATGCCAAAATACAAATTTCTACAGAAATCTTTTCTTTGACGAAAACCTTGATATATTATGGCCATGTTCAAAGAATGGAGCAGACTTGAGGTTGGTCATGCTATTGGTTGATATATAATCATATATACTGATTATATAATTCACCTTGACAAAATGATTAAAAGAAAATGTTTGAAAAAATGTTTTATTTTGTCTACCTTTGTTTTCGCTGCAAATTAGTCAAATCTTCTACTCACTGAACTTTTTTTTTTTCTTTTAGGATTCAAAGATCAAGTTCCCCCTGCCCCACAGGGTCCTGCGCCGTCAGCACAAACCACGTTTCACCACCAAGAGACCAAATACCTTCTTCTAAATATATGTATGTGGTTTTGTGCAGAAATAAAAATTACAAAAGTACAAATCAGGAGTGTCTTGTTTCCAATAAATTGGTACAAATGAAAGGACAGTGAGAGTGAAGTTTAGACTATGAATGTAGCCTAGTTTTTAGCTGAACTTATTGTAGGATACTTTCTGAAGAGTTGGCATCAGAGAAGACTTGATGTACATGGGTCCACCTGTGGCTTTGTGTGCACTGAATATCAACCGGGCACTGATCTGACTGACTGAAGTGCAATGTTGAAATGAAAAATTTACAGCATAATAACTGGACAGGTACTTATGACAATGGGGGAACTAAAATCTATTTGTGCACAACGTACAGGGTAAAAAAAACATCTTAAAATAAAAAGTAGAAATGCATGCAACATTGAAGTTGCCTTGTGAAAGTGCATTTAATACAATCCTGCTATAAAACTGGACATGATGGCTTTGGATTTAGTTTTCGACTGCAGTACTTGCGCATTTTGCCCAAAGGATGGCAGTGTAGTTTCATAATTGTTGTATGCCAATACCACCTGTGTTCAGAGTTGTAATTTGGCAAATGTACAAGATTTGCCTTGTATAAAGAGGAAATTCAGGTGTTCAGTACAATCCTCTCAAAAAAGATGGGCAATATGTAGGCAAAAAGTAGCCTCAAACTTACCATTAAAAATCTCAAATTGACATTTGAATGTGATGGCTCAGTAAATAGGATACCGCAGCCTCACAGTCTCACTGGTCTGTATTAAAGAATAAGAAATTCAACCACGGTCATAGCCTCTAATGCTCAGGGGTCAAAGTCAGTGTAATAAGATCAACAGTAGCTTAAAGGGAAGGAAACTTATATTTTGAAGGACAAGAAGCTCTGAGTAATATTTGCTGCATAGGGACCAAATTCGTCAGAATAACCCAAAGCATGATGATGCTTATGTTATGTCTTCTTTGGTCAGTAGGCAGAGCTCTGGGAGGTAATGCCGAGAGGCTGGTGTAGATGTGAGGTTTGACTGGGTGTGAGTGCAAGCAACAGGGAAGACCTCACTTGGTGATGGAAAACTTTCGTTTGAATGCGTCACAGCCATAAACATGTAAAATCATACAGATCCCCCAAAACGACGAATAACTGACTTCACCACTTTGGGAGGTATGGAAGTTACACCCCAACACAAACAGATGAAAACGTGTGTTTTAACTGGTGATTTTGATGGTTAATTAAATTCTCATATAGAACCCCATATTTATGTGCACACTTACCAGCAACATTTTCCATTATTTGTAAGCAGCCTTTAAACTGCCTCTGGTTATTGCCTCAAACAGAGCTGCACAAAGAGGCTCAGTATACAGCAAGTTTATTGTTGAAATAAAAAAATACTTTAGCCAATAATAACTATAGAAATGTGTAGACATTTATTTATAGGTTTGGTATGACTCTGTAGGATGTTTAATTTAGTAAAGAATTTGGGTCATTAAATATAATAGTCAATATGTTTTGCCCTTCATAAAATACAGCAAAATTATGTAGCCTGCTAATATAGAGCTGGACAGCTCTATATGGACAGCTAGCCTGTTTATTAATGACAACTAAAATAAACTTCTCTCTGTGTGTGCGCACTTTGTATTTTCTCTGTCACATTTCAAATTTAGTTTTAAGATTTTCCCTTTTAGCGATTATGTTTATTGATTCATGATGAGCGTCTAATATGCAGACACAAGGGTCTAACTGAGGTGCAGAGGTTTGGGGCTGACCACAGTCTGGTCTTGCTCTCTGCCAGGTTTACCCTCCTGAGGTCTGGGCTACAGGCTGAGGATGAGGTGGCAGCGAGTCTCTGTGGCAAAACTTCAAGCCACAGAATCCACAGGGCATAAAGGCGCTTAGTGTGGAGCAGCTCCGGGCGGCTGGCACCTCCCAATGACTGACAACTGGCACAACAGGAGCTGGAGCGCAAAGTGTATTGTCAGGGTTTCACATTAATAGAAGTGGTCCCCCATAGTTTACTACTTAGGACTATACATTGGCATCACTAAATCACACTTGTTGCCAATTGTTTTCTCATTTAAAAGGAACTATTCTGGACAAATAAGACAAAAAATTATGCCATTCATTCCACGTTTGTGATATTCTCTCCATTGTTTTTGATTTAGTTAGAAAACATATTAAGCAGATGCTTACATATATGTAAGTCAAAATGATACAAATTCACCCTAATTATAGACTATAAATGACATATATAAGCTTCTCCACAGATTATATGGGATTCAACTATTCAAATGAAAATTATTTGTGCCACCATATTTTCCCCGGAATCTGTGAGAAACATTGGCGAGTGTTGAGTGTTGTCTATAAAGCCTTGAGCATTTCAAGCTTTGAGGATGTCTTGGACCTGTTGTTCATATACATAATAATATGTGTGGTGTCTCCAGCTAACTCGGCAATTTATGCTCCAATTGGCAAAAGTAGAAAAAAGTGGCCCACTCAAGATACACATCAACCAATCATAATGTAACATAAAGTTGCTGTTGATAGACTGCTGAATTGTTGCTAAGTATCTGTAATTGTTTACACCAGAAAATGAAGTGCAGACAGACTTGCCATAAAAAACTCTGAAAACTGAACCACAATTTGAATCACTATCCACAAAAACGAATAATGTCATCATGAATTTGTACCAATCATTTGTAATTTTACAGTAAGTGCAGTCAAACATTGCTATTCTGCCAGAAGACATGGAGAATACAGTATCTTTTCTCATTTTATTGGAATAAAAGTGTTTGCCGGCTCAGCAGAATCTACAACCTGTGGACTCAGGCCTAATGCCTCTGATTGACAGACTGTAAACCTGCCCAGAGTTCAGAGCCCAGCTCAGATCAGGACTTAAGTGTGAAGGCTGCAGAGGAATGTGATCCAACCCTGCTCTGTTCTGTCTGAGGAGAGATGCTCCGTCCAATGTCAAGAACACATCCCAGCCAATTCCCCATGCTTAACTCTGGTTTACCATTTCACGAGGGAACACAAAAATGCAGTAAAACACAGGCCCACAGGAGCAGAATTAGTAAATTCATATGTAGTATGGATGTTCTTTCAAACTCATATAATTTTGTAAAAATCATAATTGTCATGAATTCTTCATTCCCATTGTTAATCTGATATTGTTTGAATGAGGGTGGGAAAATTGTGGAACAATTCTCCCAGCTTACTCTGCATGCATACAGTACATCACCTGAGTGATACTGTATCACCTCAGTAATCTGTTGGTGTCTTTGGTGAAGTACGTAATATTATCAGAAACAAAACACCTGAATTATTGTATTTATTTATTTATTTTATCTTTCAGGGAGCTCTACAGACCTAATTCAAGCCTGGTTCATCAAATGCATAATACAAGACCCTGGCACACTGGCTATGTGTACATTTATGTCATTTATGGAGTTATTTATTATTTGATATCTCATGCAAACAGTTAAATCTGATTGGGTTTTGATTCTTTACACCTGTGCAGGTTGTTCTCTTGGGCATGTAAACACTGAACCCTAAAAATTTGTTAATTATTGGGTTATCCGATTACTCTATTTAGCAGATTTTTTTATTGGCCATGTAAATGCACTCACTGGGGCCACAAAACACTAGGGAACAGGTCCATCTTTATGGGCCTGGAGGCACTGGTGTTGTTCAGGTCTGAGGACACTTCCACCTCCGCTGGACAGGTGTTCTTCGCTGGAAAGCTAAAGAGCTGCTCGTTAATCCTATTAAAGTGCGTGAAAGTGTGTGTTTTTTCAGCCTTAATTGCCTGAATTATTCAATTTGTCTGCTTGTGAGTAATGTTTAGACAGCTAATTTGTGGGAGACAGTTTCCATAAGAAGAAGAAAGGCAGAGCGGCAGTCTGACTTTTCAATTTAGGCAAAATAGAGCTTTTTACACTTTTGTTCAGACACAGCTCTAGCAACAAGCCACTTAGTTCAAATGTCAATTGGTTTAATTTTTGTATATCCCATAATCAAAGCAGTCACCTTCCGGAAAAAAATACTTACATAAATAATATTTTATATTACTTTTTTCTTTTTTTCTTTTTTTTATAAAGCATCCATTGATGAGTTAGACAGTCAGCATCCTGTAGCCAGAGCTGTGGCCCACTCCCCTTTAAATCATAACAAGGAAGAGCAGTTTTAAGTGACTCCTACACACCCGACAGAGGGTAATTCAAGCTGGGGTGGATCACACGTCCTGAGTCCTGGAGGATGGGTGGATGAGCGCCTTGGACTTCCTTACACCTCCACTGCAAAAATGGACAAAAAGATAAGAGTTAATTCACCATGCAGCCATGCCTGTAATGAGGTCATCCTTTCTGAAGTTGTCAATTGTCGGACAAGTACTATAAAAATAATTGTATATCCAACTAGACTTTATCCTCAAGTTCTAAAAGCAAACTTTTTTTTTTTATTATTGGGACGCCACTATACAATAGAAAATAAAATACCATTTATTTATCTTTATTTATACAGGGGGACCCAATGAGAGCACTTACTTGGGTGCCCTGTTTAAAATACAATACAAGCAGAAAAAAAAAAAAAAAAAACAAGTATACGAGTCTATATAAAAGTTTGTTATCACATTATTAAACTGCGATTGTGCCATCAACCAGTTTTGGAAGAAAAATTTTATTTGTGTATTTTATTTTTGTGAAGTAAAACAGCTAAAAGCCTCTTTCCCACCTCAATTTTGGTGCGGCTAGTTCTTAGCCTTTTGCAGTCATGTGATCTGATATTAAATGCTCCGGTATCAATGATTAACACGTGAGGTATTCTGGCAGATTTTGAAGTACTCCCTTATAGATAATCCAGATGCAAAAGTTGTGTCCCACTGCCATTTAGAAGGATAGGATAAAGAGGTGTTGGCTTTTCACTTACCAGACCAGTCAGAGCCACACGCTTTGACAAAACTTGACAAAGTCATGTTGGTTTGGAACTGTATCCTGGCTCCCCGTTTTGAGTTGGAGCCTGATTAACAGGCGAATTATGCATAATTTTTTTTTAGAAAATAATACAGAAGACTAGCAGAGTTGATTTCCACAGAAAGGTCAACCAGTGGTCAACACAGCGAGTTATTCAGACGGTGCATTTTACATAACGTTGAAAGAGCCACTGTACCTTTGATAAGGCTGAAACTTCAGTCTTAAGTCTGTGTCACAATGCAATGTGATGTTATTGAGATTTTAATGGCAGAATTATTTAAATATCCAGTAAAAAGTACTGGGCCAAAAAAATTGCTCTGAGGGCCACATTTTTTGGACCTCCCTGCACTAGACTGGTACTTTTCTCAGGTAAAATAAGTTATATATTTTTTTCTGAATGTTACGAGAATTTTCATGAGGACTGGAGATGTTTTCCACAATTGAAAGACACATGATACAAATTAGTAGCGGTGATTGGACCATCCCAAGTTAGTATGGACGTTAGTCATGATTCAAGACCTTTCTGGATTTTAACAGAATGTAAAAGGGAATGGCTAGTCATGCAAGCATTTTACCGTGCATGTTTGAGCTGTAATACCAGCTCTGTCACAGTCATGACCTCATCTTTTCAGAAAAAAAGGCTTTAACTAGCATGCACCTTTATGCTTGATCAACTGACATGTGTCCTCCCTCTCAATATAAACCAAGATATAATATGAAGCCTTTGAAGTCATTAGTTATATTTGATGAATCTGAGCGAAAGGAGGAGACAATAGTAAGATAGATATCAGTGCTCACGATGACAGATTTTTGGCTGGATATCTCATTGTTAAAAATAGAAGACGGACTCAACTGGAACACAGTTTAAGTAGATGTTGCATAAAATGGGACAATGGAGTGCACACTGCTCTACAAATTGCTCCCTCTCCTCACAGCTTTTTATCATCAAATCAGTTTTCTAGTAAAACCCCAGGCACATGACAAAAGACTAAACAGTCTGGAAACAGATTGGATGATTTAAGGGACAATTACATAGTGTGATTTGAGGTTGATGACAGAATAACAGCAAATAGGACATCTTATCAGGAGCTGACAGATCTCAGGCTCAGATCCAAGCTCTGTTTATACATTGTTGCTGTTTGCAAGCGTACTGTCTAATTAATTTTAATATAAAATTTTATATTAATAATTATGTGTATAACTGTCTATCTTAATGATTGATGATAACTTAAGTCTAGATTCAAAAATTGTACAAAGCCATATTTAACTTTATTAATTGTAATAAAAATACATGATAAAATAAATCTAAATATTAATTCTGTTATTTATTTTTTCCACACACTGCAGTCAATATATTGAATGTAACACATATAATACACACATTTCCTTACATATAAAACTAAGATATACCCTGGAAAAACATCTCACATCTCCACAGATCCTGTAACTTAATAAGTTTGATGCCCTTTTATCAAACATTCAAGGAAAAGCAATAACATTAGCATGAAACAAGCAGGCGGCAGACCCTCCATTATTAAGTTATTCTGTAATTAGTCAATAGATTGTTGTTTTCTATCTACACTTTTATAGGCTTTTCATAAGGCTGTGCTTTTTGTCCATTTCAACTTCTAATTTCTGCTAATCTTTGACATAAACATACATTATAAACACCACCATAATGGTTTGAAAATGCTTTGTAATAACAATTTGATTCATCAGTTACAGTAAGTTCTTAATTTAGAAAAGAACTCTATGAACTTGAGCAAGCAGAGTGCAGTCAACTTTGACCTGGTCAGTCGCACTGCGGTACGTGCCTCATGGACATCACTTGGCTGGGCGTGCGATCCAAGCTGTCAACACCAATAGCACAATAGGCGGGCTAAACAGAGGCAGCGCTCGGGCAGTTATAAATGGGTGTCTTATCACATTGAGCAATCAAATGTGCTTGTTAATGTTGAATGCAGTGTCATATTGGGACATGGCAAATTAGGCAAAAGTGAAACAAAAATTCAATCTTCTGCGAAATGTACTTACGTAACTTTCGAAGTTCAAACATAAACCACACGTAGTTGTTTGAAGAATTGAAGTTGTATATTCATTTATGCAATTAAAATGAACAGAGTTGTATGCAGTGTGCTAGAATAGTTTGAGATGTATTCAAATATTGTAATTGTTAATAAAAGTATTGATGTGCTTCATCCAAAAAGGAGTTAAAGTTAAGAGACTAGGTACTATTCCATCCCAACACTTAAAAGCACCAGTAGAGTGGAGTATGCAATAATATGGAGTGTAAAACAATGTACATTTGTATGCCCAGTTCCTTCAGCCATCAGCTAAATCCCAGTGTGTTTTCATCCATATTGTATCATGTCTGTCCATTAACATGCACTGTCCCAACCAAATAAATAGTCCCCAAAACAAATAAATTCTTAGTGTCATCCTTGCCACTCAAAAAGCATCTTAATTTGATTTAAAATAAGTATTTTGAGTTAAAAAGTTAAATGAAGAGTGGTTCAAGTTTAAAAAACCCAAACATAATGTAGTGTCTTTGTCTAAAAGGCTCAGAGGATCCCCCATTCTGCAGCTTCTCTGAATCTTATGAATGAACAAGTGTTTCATGTGGAAATTGTTATTCTAACCACA
Source organism: Periophthalmus magnuspinnatus (assembly GCF_009829125.3). Lineage (NCBI taxonomy): Eukaryota > Metazoa > Chordata > Actinopteri > Gobiiformes > Gobiidae > Periophthalmus > Periophthalmus magnuspinnatus. The sequence goes on from NC_047148.1 coordinate 15,287,324, forward strand.
TACATAAGTGTTTCAGGGCTGTTATGGAAAAGTAATTACCGAGGAGGGGGACATCTGTCAGAGCACTGGGGGTTTCCCATAATGCGAACTCTCTTTTAGGGAGCTGATTAAAAACAACATGGAAACAAACACCTTGGTCTTAAGCATGAACTGCAGCTAAAGTAAATAATGCACTTAGCAAAAGAGTTTGGTAATTTAACCCACTAACTAAAACCTGGTCATCTTTACATTCACCAACATGAGTGTAATAATACGCTTGGGTTGGTGATAGCAGGGTATAAAATGTTTATAACTCAACCACCCGAGATCCTTACAATGAATCTACAATGAACAATGAACCACAAAGTGTACACTTCAAAACATGCATTTACTCTGTGACTCTAACTAACTGATTCATTTTCCAGTTTTCTATTTTTGGAACCTATGTGTAAGCCTCGTGAGGTGACCTTTGACCTAGCTGCATTCTAAAAATAAACCAACACCTTAAGGAAACATCTCTGCTGCGGGTCCGGATCTGGAAAAGAGTCGATGGTGGGAACCAGAAGAAGATCAGGACATTGACTGATGAGAGGAGCAAAGGGTTTCCTCGTTCACGGAAACAACATCAAAGTATATGGCGAGTGGTGGAAAGAGTACTCAAACTCTGTACCTAAGTAAAAGTACAGTCACAGTATTTTCTAAACATATACTCAAATACATGTGCTGCGGCCAAGATTTGGAAAAGTACTAAGTATGCATAAAAACATAGCTCAAACTACTAGTTAGTTACAATTAGAATAACTTTAGACCACATTTTTATACAAAACTTGATTAATTAAACTCGGCTCTGACCTATCACAGTAGGCGATGTAGTGCCATTTGTGTTTGTATGTACGTACAGAAAGGAAATAGCCTTTGATTGGCCTGTTTGGGCCTCGGTACTAGTGCTGTACACACAAAATTATTTCTATTTGATCATTTATATTTCTGTATTTATTTATCTATTGGTCCTAACTCATAAGTAGTTTTTTCCCACAATAATTGTAACACTAAAATTTGATATTGTGTCAGGATTCCAGTTGTTCCATGTGTTTCTGTGCTGTTTTTCCCCCTCCCTTCTGTGTCTGTGCCTGGAGCTGGGCGGAGAATCTGGCACCACCCACTACTCACCTGCAGCCGATCAGCAATCAAGCTACAACCTCTGGAGTACAAAGACCCTGCTCATTTCTACACGGGCGGCCAGATTGTCAAGTCATCTTTGAGTTTATCCACCAGTCCATCATCTGTGATCCCACCAATCAGCTCAGCCTCTGACCCAGCTCTCAACACCCAGCCTTTTCTATTTTTTTTAAATAAAACCTGTTCATTTTTTGAATCCCAAGCCTGCATCTTGGATCCACCAGTCATTACCACATATTATCACATCCCTTTTGTAGATGAGTGTTTTTCATATGGTCTAAAGACTCAGTATGGCCTCCAAAAACAATATTGATGTAATATGTATTTTACAGGGTAGTTGGTTTGTGTATTTCATGTTTATTAATACAAATGCATAATTACATTGATTTTATTTATGTTACATCTTAATAACCAGCCCATATCGACCTAGACATTCATGAAACTGTTCTTTGCGGGGGACTCTACTAATGAGCCACATAAAAGCAGTTCTTTTCTGGGAGTTTTAGCTACATGGGAGAGCATTAAGAGTACATTGTCAAACAAGGAGTTATTCTGCTCTGCTCATATTGGTTTACACCTTAACTGCCAGATGTGGGGGCCCTCTTTTTATCCACGTTTTATCTTTGATAACTGTAATTGGCACTGAGGCCCAGTAGAACACAGCAAGTCCCAAAACCCAGGAGGCCATGTAAAAAGTACCCACTCGCCAAAGCCATTAACCCTGTCATAACAAGGGACTATGGGAGGGGGGCTCCACTGTGCTTAGCTTTAAAGACAACTTCCAATTAATGCAGAAAAGCCTGGTGGCCCACTCCCTTAAATCCAGTGGACGGACAAGGCTCATAATGGTATCCGTAAAGTAAAAGGCTCATAATGGTATCCGTAAAGTAAAAGTAGGAGCAGTCACTGGCCAATGAAAACAGTTTGCCTCATGTTCAAATCAGAACCACATGACGATGGAAAAGAAACAAGTGGAGCTGTAATAATGAGGAGGCTCTACTTCCTGTTGGCTGATTGGAGCGTTCGCCTCTGGGAATTTGAGTAGTTGGAGGTCTTACTGCCAATGAGCATGGTGTTAAAGTCACACTAACCAGCCAAATACATGTACTTCAAAACTGTGATCCATGCTATGAGAGAACGCGGGTGACCTGCCTAAAGGGGCTGCAGTTTAAATGTGTGCGGTGGAGTGAGTTTATATTACATGTGCAATACTTCAACATTTTCTAGTTAACGTTCAATAATAGTTATATTCATGTTTTTTAATAAGATGTATAATGCTTTTTAGTATCATGTAGACTATATACGTACATAGATCATTATTTGATATTTCTTTAAAATGACAACTGTAATATTGATCTTGAAATAAGTCCAATGGGTCAAAACTACAAAAGAGAACTTTTCTGCATAATGTTTCATAGCATTTTAGTGTAGCAAGCAGCAGATTTTCATTTACGTATTTTTATTTTTGAAAAATGGTAATGCAAACCCTACATATGTGACCCAGAATCAGAGTGTTTTAAATAATACAGAGCAGTGGGCAGAGACGGACAATTGGTGGACCATGATGGACAATTAAGGATTACTCAAACATGCATGAATCAATTGAAATACAACTTTGAGTAAGATATGAGGATACACTATATATTATAATCTGGTTAAAAATGTGTTTATAAATTACATGTATGAATTAACACATATTTTTTAAAATCAAAATTAAACACCCATCCAGACAGTCCCCAGATGAGACATTGCTCAGTCATGTCTGGAAATGCATATTGACTTGAGGTCAGCCCCAGACCAGGTGTTCATTTTTATAATCTATTTGAAGGACTCTGACCAGGAAAACTGCAGGTCCACTGAGAAAAATATCCGTCTGATGTACAGCATGTGGCAGCCAGAGGGTTAGCCCATCATGGTCATCCCCAGACCACCTTTCAGCACTGTGGAGCAAAAACAGTCCATTTTAAAACAACCCAGTCCCATTGCTCCAGCTCAAGACAAAACATCTGAAATAGTTTTATGTTTAGTGAGGATTGGAAAGTACCATTATAGTACCAGTATTAAAAGTACCTTGAGTGTCAGGAACGTCAGTGATAGATGGTTCATGTTCTTGTCTATGTGTTTGTGTTTGTGTGATTGGTGGTGGGCAGAGGGGCTGAAGATTGATTGTTCTTAAGCGAACTACAGTGTTAAATTTAGTCTAGTTTTAGTCGATGAAGATGACATGCAAATTCAGTTAACTAAATCCATAACAGTTTTAGTCAACAAGATCTTTAAAAATGTACTTCATTTTAAGTGATGATAAACTGCTTTATGAGCCATGTACAGACACATGTGTTTAGGGTCTACTCTGGGATTGTAAAGTGGATCTTGGATCTTGTCTCCATCTCTTTAGTTTATGTTTAGTTTTTATTATTCCATAAAAATATCAGTACTTTTATCGATGAAAAAATATATATATATGTATGTCATTTTAGTCACTATAATGGCATATGACTATGATTATATTTAGTTTCAGTCAGCAAAAATATGGCATGGACAAAAATTATGACAAAAATATTTTAGTCAATGAAATGAACACTGCTGAATAAGAAGCAGAATATCCTTTGCAAAGTCTCACAGTTACATAATATATTTAATTTACCTTTGGGCTATGCTTTATGTCCTGCTCAGCCCTGCACGCTCTCTTTGTGTGGGACAGTGTGTCCAGAGCATCAGAGGAGGAAGAGACTAATGTAAAAAACAGAAGTGTGGGTGGATTTTGGACGTCCGTAGCAGCAGATCAAAATTAAAGGGGACCAACAGATCATCAGTGTTTCTGCACAATGTCCCATACTACCACTCACTCACTCAGAGGTATCACTGACAGCAAAGACACTGGGCGTTTCTCATTATTTTGACCCTTTTCACATACCATAGGCCTACTCACTGTATTATTGTGAATAGAACAGCTCCGGCTCCTGAAGCTTGGCTCTAAACATTGGCTAAGAGCTGAAGATTGATCGGTACAGCGGTTGGGCAGACTCTGAATGCTGTCATCTCTTCTCACGGTGCATATTACTTCTCGTATTGGGTCACTGAAAAATAAATTACTAAAAAAAACCTAGTGAAGTCGAGCATATGGAGTTTGCGTACAGTCATGAAATGTGAGCTTTTAATTTCAACAGGTCTAGAACCAATAAAGTGGCAGACTAAAGTAAAAGGTGATTTTGACACCACTACTGGTCATCATGGTGATATTTCACCTCTCTGGCCTGGAGCACATGTTTTTTCCAGTGTTAAACTCTGTCCAGAAGTGCGTTTGATCTTGTTCATCTGCGCGTGTCGAAGTCGGCCCACACTTTCCCTTGCCACTGTCCAAGCAGCTGTCTCATGGTGCTTCACAGAGAGGACTCAGTGACTTAAACCAGATGAGGTGAACCACTGCTACAATCAGCATGACCATATTTATATACAATGGGTTTTTTTTATCAGCTGCTAAATATATGTCCACAACAATACCAGACCTAATCTTAAGTATGGTTCTCAATGAGTCTGCTCGTGGCTCTATGGTTCTCAGTGAGTCTGTTCATGGCTCCATGGTTCTCAGTGAGTCTGCTTATGGCTTCATGGTTTTCAGCGAGTCTGCTTAGGGCACTAGGGTTTTCAGTTGGCTTTTGGAGATGAAAAAAGCAGAGCTCAGCTGAGATTTATTGGTCCTGGTGGAGACATTGTCTTTTCCATTGGCTTCTATAATCAGGTAATCTTTCACAGGGAGCTTTCACATTAATTTATACAGTTCAAAAATACTTAAAAGCCAAAGGTTTTGGACCCAATTGTTACATAATATATAATGGAATCAACATTAAACAGACCTTGGCGCTGACTAGTGCCTTCTCTTATTGGGCAAGACAATCTGGCATGTTGACCAGCATGTGTGTGTGCATGTATGTGGATTAAGGTTGCTTTCACACTGCGACTAGTTGGGTTGACGTACAAGAGTATTCGCTCCCAGAGTTGTGCACTTAGGAGTGAACCCATCAGTCGCTCTCTGGACTGCGGTAAATGGCCGGTCAGAGAGTGCTTGAAACAGGAGATCTCGGAGCGGCTCCACCGTCACTCTGGAGTGGGGCGAGTGTAGTGTGAATGCAGCTGACCTCAGGCCGACTTATGCAGTCTACTGTAAAAGTAAAAGTGCTTGGAATTGGGCAAAAACGCATTTGGATCATCTATATTTCTATGAATGGGCACTGCAAAGCTGCTGTTTGACACGTTCAGTCTGACAAGGCAATTTGGATCAACTTATTATCAGTCTCCAGAAGGAGACTGGTCACCTGCTGCCACTGTCAGTGCAGATAAGCTTGGGTCTGTTTCTGTGTTGTTCCAAAATCTTTTTCTCCTCTGCCACCACGCCTCCTCTGCGTATAGTCGTTACGTTATTTATTCACAGGTGAAAGAAAAGACCACCGCTTACGCATATTCATGGGGCCTTGTCTGCTTGAAGCGCATTATCATAGAAATAAGTTTGGTGGTCAGCTGATGGTCTCCCTCATGGCTCATGCACGATGTGTGTGAACAAGGCCGACCCAAAAGTAAAGTAAACAGAACTAAATGTAGTGCACACTGCGGTCTGTCCACAGAGCCACTAACATGAGTGGAAACGACCTAAAACACATCACCTCCACCAAATAAACAAATAATAATATAATTTTGTTGAAGACTTTGTGGACACATCACGTGCACGCCAGGCTGATAAGAATCACACTGACTCTGTCTTGACCTTATGCTCGAGGAAATTTACTACTGGATTTACTGTAAACAAGTGCAGCCACTTGATTAGTGTGCAGCACCTCATTTCCTGAGCAGCTTTTATTTAAATAGAATGAGAAGTGGTGGCACAGGGTCCCTTCATGTTGTCCCAATCAGAGATGACAGCAGCTGCACTTACTGCCACGAGTCCAAGTCTAATGGAGCCACAGTGAAAAGAGCAGTGTTTTCTGCCTTTGACAGAGGCTCCTGTCCTTCTGCTGACCTGAAGTGAACACATTTACTCAAACCAAATGTGGTAAATGCGTAGATATTAAGCATTTACCACAAATAACACTTTAACAATAACTGTAAATAACTGTAGAATAAGACAGTGACAGAACCCACACTGGGATTTTTCTCTGCTTTTGACACCATCAGCAGGTGTTAATGTGATGTCAGAATAAACATATCACTTCATGACAGTGGAGTTCACAGAGAGGGGCATCTGACAAACTATAACTGCTCACACCTTTGGAAGTGTGGTTCCCCTGTGGCTGTTTAATTGGACAGAATCAAACTATATTGAGAAGACACAATTAATCTATTTTGAGAAACTTTTGATTAATATCACAAAACATGACTGAGCAGCAAAGTGAAGTTACACTCCACGGATGACGCATTTCTAAAGAAAATCTGTATTCCATATTTATCTGATTTTGGTGAAGAGCTGTGCAAGAGAAAGACTGGAATGAAGTTGGTGACTGTGTCTAACCTCATCAGTGCATATTTATTTTTCTAGATAGTCATATATATTCATATATAGTTATAAGTGTTGATTGGGTGGCCCAGGTTCAAGCTTTTGCTCACATATGAGCTCCCAGATGCTGAAATTCAACTGAGAGTAATCAGCAATAATGTGATCTCAATTCTCTTTGAAGCTGTCTTATCTGATTATTTGTTGTCAAAGGCTTGATTCAAGGCTCTCTGCACCTGTGTCTGTTCCGTTATTGGACCTAAGACCCGTGGGAGGTGCGCCCGATCCCACCCAGGCCCCTTCCCGTAGCACTGATCCACATGTCAGCGCATACCAGCACACAGCCTTCAATCCCCCGACCTGTTGACAAAAGCTGCCAGCACGACTGTGGGAACATGCTTTGTGGGCTGACCCTTCACCCTCTGCAGACTCTTCGCTCAGGTTCAAATTTATCATGCAGAGGATGTTCTTTCATTTAATTCACTTTATTTTCTCTGTGTTTTAGCCTTATTTAACCTGTCAATGGAGCTTAACAATGTTTTCCATGACTTGGCCAAGAGGCAGCACAAGCTTAGACCTTCTACTGTTATGAAAAAGGCATTCGACAAATTGCAATTTTAGTTTTTACAGTTCACTTTTGTGCTGTCTCCACTACTGTGCAGTTTGAAGTTGAAAGAACTACTGTTGATGTGTAAACAGTTTCTTGCTGTTTAAAAAGTTAAGTCTAAGTTACAGTTTTATATCCTGGTAGGAAAAATAATAGGGATGCAACTATCCAACTTTTTCAGATCCAATACATATTTTGATTCTATGGCTTTAAGTACCTGCTGATACTCAATATCAACCGATACCAGTGCAGAGACTGAAAACAGCATTTTTTTTCTTTAAACAAAAATAAAATAAACCAAAACTGATCCAAAATTTTTATGTACCTGTTATCTGTTTCTCAAGTAACTACAGAATGCCTTTGTATAAATAAAAATTTAAATATAATGAGACTTTCTGGGCCAGCTTCAACCAGTAAATAGTCCCATTAAATCAATTTATATGTCAAACTAGAATAACGGCAGAATTGATATTTGGAGGCCAATCATTTATGGAATCGGTGCAACTCTAGAAATTTGTCCTCAGCTTTTGGCTCATCTTTTATTGTTACTGGGGCAAAACAAATGTAATGTTCCAAATGTATCAGAAGATGTACTCTATGTAATTAAATATTCTACAAAATCAATACGTAAATTCATCTATAATTGTAACTCTCAAAGAATTTTTAGTGAAGTACGTCTTTTTTACGGAGGAACTATAGGTCAACTTATCTATCATTCATTTACCTAGACACAGACGTTTTTATGGCTCAAAGTACCTAGAAAAACACACACACTGAACTGTAACTTGGCCTGGTAGCTGCTTGACTCCATGGAGATATATACATTTAATGCTATACTGTGGAGCATTCCATGCAAAGCAATAACATCTCTGTGGAGCAGGTGGCAGATTCTCCACTAGAAAGGTTACATAGCACACCTTTAAATAAATAAACTAAAAAAAAACAAAAACTCACGGGCTATGGGAAGGTTTGTACTCTGTGATACTGTAATGAGAAAGGAACTGAGCCGCAATCGAGGGGCTTTAGGGCTTAGCTGCGGTAATGTGCTCCAGACCTGACGCTGGCCGTGCCCCGCAGATGTGAAGTCCACCTTTATCTGCCTCCTCAGCACAAAGGCACCTGGCTTCTCTCCAGCTCCTCCACTCTCCCCAAACTCCAATTATTTGGACAAGAAGACGATCATTCAGAGCGGTGCATCTGCTGAAGCTTGGTTAGATCAATACACTATATCACTTACGTAGAGCTGCTAATTGAATTCAAGACACACTCAGACAAAACATAACAAAAACCTGTTTATGATGCTGATATGACATTTGCGTAGACCAGTGGAGGAAGAAGTACTCAGTGTTGTTACTTAAGTAAAAGTACACATAAAAGCATCACATGAAAAAAAATCAATGTAAGTAAAGGTATTTAAGTACCTGTTTACAAATGTACATTCAGAGTAAAAGTAAAAGTCACACAAGTGTTGTTAATTTATTAAAGTGTTACACAAAATCAATTTTCTCATGAATATATTTATATCTGTTTGCTCAAAACCGAAGCTTGAACTTGAAAACTTTGCGATGATGATATACTTGTAGATATACATTAGTACCTAAGGCTGCTTAAAGGTGGCTTTTATAATATTTGTTCTTACTTGTTTTATACTATTTAAGTTATAGTTATAAGTTCTGCATAAGTTCTGCTTCAGCTCCTCAAATCTTATCTCTTTTATTGTTCATTTTATACACAGCTTCTATGGTCTGTGTTTTAGTAACTGTCTGCCTCCCCTCACAACTGAGAGGAAAATCAACTGCAGTAAATGTGCAATTATATCACAATGCCATCTCCATATATTATGACCTATCACCAGCTCAGCCTTACATTAGTGTTCACAATTAATGCAACCAGTGAACTGCAAAGAAATCTCACATTTCCTGTTGTCTGCTCTAAAATGTTAATTCAGACAATAACAAACTGCTAATTGCCTTAGGGGGATTTTTACAGCTGTGACAGATGACTCACCACTCAAAACAATTAATTTAGTCTTAATTTAAGTAGATAAATTTATATTTAATTGAATTCACAAATTGTCACTAAGGATTCAATGTCTGACCACGATGGGTTTGTCCAAAAAGTCCCCAAGAACATTTTAATATGGCATAAATGTTTTCCAAAAATAACTAATGGTTATGTTACTGTGCAAAATTGTACTTGCATTTACATGTGGGCAGAGACCGGAGATGGACTGTGGAGGCACCCACTCAGACACAAAGTGGTTTTGGTTAGAAATAATTTCACATTGCTGGTTAACCACAGCATGAAAACTACAGATGTATAATTTACTCAAGGCAAACAAATTGAGTTTTACAGCATTTTCATGACAGCCCAGAAACCGCAATTACTAAGGGCTAGTGTGACCGTAGTGAGGTGTGTAACAACAGTGTTAATCTGGGCCATAACAACTGGCTGCACTTAACATTACAGGCTATTTGGCCCATCAGACTAAAAATAACTGTTATAAATGAAGTTGTTGCCTCACAGAAAAGTCTGGAATTTGCTTGTTCTTCCTGTGTCTGTATTCCAAATTATGGACCTATACATATATATATATATATATATATATATATATATATATATATATATATATATATATATATATATATATATATATATATATATATATATATATATATATATATATATATATATATTTATATTTATATATTTATATTTATATTGAGTATATTTTATATTTGCATTTAGTAATCTCAATTTACCAGGCAAAGCTGTTAAAAGTTTCTAATAATGTTCTGACAGCTGCTGGCTCATGTTAGTATTATGTGCTGGTTGAATTAGATTTAACTTCTACGTTTCACAGTGGACTCTATAAACGTATTGTATAAATCTGCAAAATGAGATTGGGGTCAGTGGGTCAGTCTATTTTGAGTTAATTCCCTTCGTATTGGTGTAAAATGTGGTTCCCTTACAGTGTAAAACCTGCCCCTCTCCTTGTCTGACAGTCTCTTTGATTAAGTATAACAGATGATAAATACATTGTACTGTGAGTGCTATGTGAACTAGGAATAAAGTGTGAATCAAGTACAGAATTATGAACTGCGCCAATTGTATGCAAACATGTTAATGTCTTTGAAAATGAAGGCCAACAGAGAAAAACAGCAATCTAATGTTTTAAAGGGAGAGCAGAAACCCCACACTGTTGGCTTGTTATATTATGTGGGCAGGCAAGGTGGGCATTGATATGTTTGTTTATATTACTTATAAACACTGACCATGTGGTCTTGCATTATGTTAATTCACAGGTACATCTAATGAGGCTGCTTTGGACAATGTGCTAACAGTAAGTGTGGTAATTGAAGAGGAAGGTCAGAGCAGCTCAGAGGGGTTGGGTGCGGACCACGAGCTAAGTCCTCACCCTATCAGCCTGATGAACACTTGGAGCGCTCTCTTCTGAACAGGTTTGTTTATTGGTTTTGGAGAACCACCCTGTAGTCCTTGAAGCAGCTCCATGCTTTAGCTGCTCTGACAGTGTAACAGAGCCGAGCTGCAAGCGTTAGGCAAAACTGATGACACAGCGCACCCACCACCAATTCTTGGAGGGGAATGGATAATAAGTGGACAGTTGACATACAGCACTGACACTTATACTACACACCGATTTTACCCATTTTACACTGCCAACTTTGCCTTTTGGCTAGGATCTAAAAAGAAAAGGCCCAAAGTGACTCCAATAACCACACATCTGTTGTTTCCCTTTTTGTTAAACCCTGGGAGAGTGGTACAGCTCCTGAAGTTTCAGATCTTTCATCAATCCCTGTGACCTAGACAGTAGCTCTTTAAAGATATTATATTCTTCAGTGAAGATCATGTTTGTTTTGGCCTTTGTAAAAAGGTGGATGCCTTCTTCCTTCTCTGACAAACTCCTAAAGAATGTCATGGTTTGCATGACACAAGCAGAGATCAGCTTGTAAAGGGGTGGTTTGTTGAGGAGTAGAAGGAGGTCGACATTATAAATCGGATACTGAGAAATGTTCCTCTCTGCATGGAAAGAGCGCTTCAAAGAGCAATTTATGTGAGGAGTATTGTACACTGTGGAGAAAATGGCCACACGCAGCAGAGCTGACCCCAGAACTGCTGAGCAAACATGAAATAGAGAGAAGAAGCAAAGCATTACTTAATTCTACACTTAAATGTAAACCATGAATGGATTATTACCCCCAGAGAAAAGTATCAGGTCGCCTCAGTATTTTCACACACCTCCAGTGTTTCTGTATGATTACGCAGAGCTGCCGCTTCAGCAGCTATCTGAACATTTACCCATGTTTTACACGTATATTTACACTGTATATGTTTCTTTATAATGGTTCCCATGCAGCTGCACTCAAAGAGACACTTGTGGAGTGATCCAAAACTATGTGTTTTACATTTCAACAAAGTGTTCATCTACGTACAACACTTGAGGCCTTATCTGGGATCCGGTGAAAAACTGGAACACTGCTCCAGGTAATTTACCACAAAATAATTGAGTAACTATTCTTCAAAAATGTAATGACATATCAATGTGCACTGCAGCCAAGAATCACTTTCCCAAGCACGCTGTCTCTTACCTAGAAAATCAAGAATGATATCTCTCAGTATTTATTTTACAGAAACAAAGGGGCTCATTGGTCACCCATCATTTTGAATAATATTTAGTGCTCTGCTCATTGATCCACAATGTTTTTCAGTCCCCTGTGATATTTTTTTCCTTTATGTTTTCTTTGTATTTGTTTTGATATGGACAGACCATGTGTTTCCGTGGCTAATACATCTGTCCATCACACTCATCTGAACTTGGGGAGATTCACTGGTGACCAGGAAATATTGTAGAAGTTTGTACTCACGTGGTTATATGATAAAATACAAGATCACACCTTCATAGAAACACTGTTGCTTGACAAATATAGATATAGGCTATAGGCTATAGCAGCTATAGGCTATTGCTTTGCATTCCTGTGTGTACTCTGTACTGTATGCTGAAGTACGACATTCTGAAAGAGATGAACATGCTGATGATTCTGACCTGATTTGACTTTTTTCACGCTAAATGCATTTGACTCGTAAATACAAACCTTTAATTTTGACTTATATCTCAACAGCAAAAACAAAACAAAAAAAATGTAAGGAATTTAGAACGAAGGTTGATTTGGATGAAGTAGAAAGTTGTCTCATTATTATGAAGACGTATGTGTATACTTGTGCAGGCAATGTTGTCTTATGTAAGTTTGGATTGGCAAGGCCAATTTACTGACATCACATCTAAATAATACCACTTATGAGAATATAAGCCCCACCCTAAAGTGGAACCCCAACTTTTCTGAGCTTAATTTAGCACTGACCCTCTTCTGAATCACTGCACTATTCATGCTTACTCCCCTCGAGAGGGTTACCTCGTTTTTTCCATAGCTCCCCTCTGACTATAGTGCACTGCCTTCACACTATTGCCAACAACAGTCGCCTGCAGGGGCCCAACCAGTCCTACAAACCATAACTGGGAGAACACAACAGAGTGTACATATATTCATGTCTTTTAGACAGTCTAGCTTAATATTGCCTCTTAAAGATATACCTGAGGAAAATATTCTAGTCAAACATGTTGTGACAAACCATCAGAAATTAACTAATCTCACAGAATGACATTTGGGTTCAGTATTTCACACAGAGGAACACATGGCCCTAATGGACCACATACAGGAGCCTGTTTAAAAAGCAGGTCAAACATCACATCAGGAAAGACCCTGTGTCCTGCCGCACCGAGAGTGAGTCAGTCAGTCAGAGGAAACTGAAGCTGAGCAAACAAAGCATTTAAACTACTGTATTCTCGATAGAGCCAGTGACTCTTAATCTCCACTCCCACCAGTGCAAACTGATGTGTCGTGTATGTGTGGTGTGTGAGGGCCTGACTGATGCTCTGAGAGGCTGGGCTCTGTCAGGGCAGCCGTGACTTCAGAAGTAGCATCCCACAGAGCATGGCCAGGGAATGGATAACAGTCCACTGTGGCCCTTCCTGGTTATTTTACTGAAACATTATATGACAAATTCAAATGACACACTTGTACTGACTTGAAGTCTAGGAGGTTTACATTGTTCTGTCATGAAAACTGCTTTTTTCTATGGCAAGGCCAAAACTTCAAACATGATTTAGATGTGTAAATGTTATTTACAATTGATTTATCATTTGAATAGTAAATTGCATTACATTTTCAGTGAACATGTACCATATGCAAAATGTAGCAGTGAGAGGCTTTGAGGATGGAGAGGGGATACACTTACATCTTCTACAGCTCATAATTTGTTGGTCTTTCATTGCAATAATCCAGACTCTTTCTTCATCTCTAATCCTTACAACAACACAGGTGATGAAAGCTAATAAATGAAAGGCTTTGATTTCCGTTGGCGATGCCAAAGACCACAGGCTCACCTTGGCGGCTCTCGGGTCAAACAGGATTGTATAGAACTGGGGGGATGTTTTCCCACAGGGTGTAGCCTATTGATCTTATATATCAGTGTAGTGAAGGTGCTGCCAACAGGGTGCGGAACAATACAAAATAAGCACTGTCCAAATGTTCCTATCAAAGCCGCTGAATTTGATTTTTAAAATCCACGAGAACAGACTGTGGGAAATTTGCCTTTTTCTTGATTTTTGAAAATGGCTGAAAGAGATACCTGTGTGTACTGAAAATGTGCTAAATGCATCTTTAATAATTAATATTTATCTCAAAGTTTTAAGCCAAATGTAACATTCAACTGTACTTTAGTTGAACCTAATAATTTGGCCAATCAATTGTGAAACATCAGCAGGGCCTGGAGCAAAAGACCGGTCCTGGTTATAATCAAAGGTTCCCACACAACTTAACACTCAAACTTTCACTTGCACTGAAATATAAAAATAAGTCATCATTACCTATAAGATGTGCAGTCTTTCCCTGGTTAGATGGGGATGTTGGACTCTTTGTTTGTTTCACTGACTGTCTCAAATAGTTTGTGGATTATATGGCTTGAAGTTTTATGCACTGGCACAGGAAGGGAATGTTTAACAGCTGGCAAATGAATTGAATGTTAATGTGTCATTTATCTTTTTACATGTCAAGCTCAGCTAGAAGACGGCAGTATATTTAGACCTTGAGCTACTATTTTACATTTATTTACCCAACATATATTATGAGCTTTCATTAAAGTAGCAATTTGAATATTTTCTATATACAGAAGATATATATCCATCTGCTCTTATAGAGATAGCCCCATAATACTCCCTGTCTTAGGGCCTCCTTTTCCTGAACTATATGAGTCCGGAACCATGAGTTCTGCACCATCTAATTCAATCATGAATTCCCTTCACATGCGCTCTATTAAGTGTCAAACTGTCTCCGGCTAAAGCATTTTCCTATTCTCTTTAGTCCAGGTGTCCTATGCTGTTTTCCACAGAAGCATAGTCCAAACAAGGGCCAGGGATTGTAAATCTAAATGTGGTTCTTTGTGGTCCGGGCTACCTGCCCTGTCAGGAAGGGAATTCAGACAGAGGTTTATGTCGGATGAGTGTCTATTTAAGGTCAACAACAGACTTCAAAGTACATATGAAGATGTTTCTGTGTTTACTGTGCCACCCAGAAGACACTGTAAACAGCTAAGTCCTAACAGCATCTGGAAATGCACTTTTAAACCATAGCTGAGAAAAGTATTACAGTATACAGTATCACATTAAATTATTACATCTGATCATAAAATACATAAAAGCAAAACCTGATGTTTCAGTGATTGCCCCTGCCTGCTCACATCAGTAGTTCAGTCACTGTACAACATAAAATAACATAAAAAAAATAATAAAATGAGGTTATTTTCTATCTGGGCAGTTAATAAATACATAAATTATGGTATGACGCCAGGCATCTGCTGTAAGATATTCTTGCCTTCTTCTTACAGAGTATGTCAATGTAAAAGAGGAAAGACAATGGCCATAGTCAAGATATTAAACAGATAAAGACATTAGGCATTATTCTGATAATTGGGCTAAACTAAAAATATGTCATATTTATTATATTATCACCTCTCCATAAGCCTGTCTCCTGAATACCTCTCATAGTTTTCCTGTAATCACCTTGCCTCGTTTAACTTTTCAAACATGTTACAGACATATAACTGTATGTGAAGCAGCAGGACGCACACATTCCTCCAGACACTGACTATTTTTAGGTCTCTGTCCTTCTCAACATGTGGAAGTACAGGGTCATCTGCCGCTGCCACACAGATGTGTTTTCCACTGCTCAGACAGATCCTGAGCCATGCAGTCCTCTGAGAGACGCAGGCTATTTATAGCAAGGTCTACAATGTGAATGGTGAACACAACCCACATGTGGAGACAGCTGTTGGCCTCACTTTGCATGTACAGTATTTATTTAAAAAGAAATCATATTAATAATAATGATAAAATAATAATAATTAAACACTAGTTCCCATTGTCAGACTCTAGAGCATGGTCTAACAATGTTGTCATTATCATCATCATTATGGATCAATATAGAATGTATTTTTTATTTATATTTAACAGTATTTTACCAGGCCTGGATGAGTGACTGAACATATTTACTTTGTGATATTATTATTTAGGAAGTGGTTTAGCAAGTCCAGAATGATATCTCTCTGGTCCCCATGTCCTGCATTGCTCCTCGAGACAGATTCAGATAATACTGCACAGATTAATTTATTTCAGCGAGGCATATGAAATAAGTGAGCTCACCTGTCATTTAGAGAAGAATCAAAGTTCTCTCACCACAGTTTGACAGAATTTAGTGCTTTTGCAGAAATCTGATGCAATATTTTTCAGTCCCCTGTGATATTATTTTCCTTTCTTTTCCCCTTGTAAGCAGCATTTCTTTTTATATGAAAGGATCATACATGTCCCTGATTGTGATTGGCTCAATCACACCAATCTGAACTCACGGAGATTCACCGGTGACCAAACTCACAAAGTTGACGTTGTTAATACACCTCATTTTGAAGACATAAAACAGCATGTTTCTTTATGATTCTTTTAAATGTCTATAGCAGTTTCTCATCTGGTCCCTAACTTAGGACTCAGGTAATAATTCAGTAAACCAGAACAACTTTTTTGTTAAAATTATATTTCAAAATGTGGCTCAATGTATAAATATAAAAAAGGAATAATCAGGTTACTGGAGCATCCACAAAAGTGTGCAGTGGCAGGTTTGTTTCAATTGTCCATTTCAATCTGCAGTTGCCTCTTTGAAAACCACAAGTCTAAACACACTTAGCCCCAGAGCCAACCATAAAATCCGCCTGTCCACCTCTCGTCTGACCAGCATGCGGCCATCACATTTAGAAATACCCCTGTGGTCCAAAACACACAGGCCACTTCACCACTGAAATAAATCTCAATTTCCCTTCAGCCACTTTCTTCATTTAACAGTTATGTAATGGATTATAAATCAAAGGCTCTCCGAGACAGACAATTTTACATGATTCAACAAGGACAGAAAGCAAATTTACATCGCTCCTAATAATATTTAAAAACCTGTAGACCTTAGTGACATCCCTGGGTTCAAATGTGGAATGGGGTGGCACACAGGTCAGTATTTCTTCTCACAGCACACCCACGTCAAATTTAATGGGGCTGTCAGAAGAGGCTAAGGTGTGGTCACCAGCCAGTTTCCAAATAATTACCTCTTACAACAGAGACTTTATTGTGTGGAACTGTAGGCTTGAAAATGTAGTTGAAGTACATGCGAGAGAGGAGGAACTGAGCAATGTACTTACCCTGTGACATTCACTACATAAATGGGTCATTTCCCCAAAAAAGACTAGAGTTTTGTTTGTCAATTTGAGAACTATTGATGACTGATTTGACACCTGCTCTCTTATACTTCTCGAGAAATGATCAAATTATTTCTACAGTGTAAACATGGTCACATAGTACTCAGCAAGGTCAAGATCTTCACCTGGAACTGCTGCTGTCACTTAAAAGTTATTGGTAAGTTATTGGTTTGCCTGAAATATTCCACAATAAGGCCTAAAATCTATCTGTCTAGCATTTATTCGGTTTGGTGTTTTTATTGCTCAAAAATACCTTGAGAACTGTATATTCTTAGTGAGAGAATGGCCGCCGCTCTCTCGATATTACCAGTAACTTTGCCTGGTCACCTGCTTGTCTCTCTGGAAATAGACAAGTTCAAAGCCATATTGTGAAACTTTCTAGAGACAAAAACATGCAGATGTCAGAGAGTTCACCAGAAAAGTTACATAAACAAATATTTGGAAGTTAAATATTTGTAAATGTAGGTCTGAAGTTGGGCCCCAGGTTTAACAGGGTCGACTGGAGCAGCTGTTTATTAAGAACTCCAAGGGTTTATACTGGGCAAAATATTCTTTTTACGTAGATGAATTTAGGTTCAAACTCATGTCTGTCGCCACAATGCAATCATACACCCAGTCAAACATCTGCACTTTCCATCTTAAGCCCATAAGCACCAGAGGCTTTGAAGGCTGAGCAATAGGTCTGTAACGGAAATGTTGCTAGTTTGAAGACAGCACAACTTTGAGTACGCCAATGATGAGGGAACACTGTTATAACTTGGCAAAAAAAAACTAAAATTGATTTTACATAATATGTCCCCTTTAATATGGTAACATCAAATGAGCATCATTCTTGTTGGAGTAGTAAAATTATTATTATTATTATTATTATTATTTTGCATTTTATTTATAATGCTCTTCACATTTTCACAAAAATCTCAAAGTACTACACAAATGAAAAAAAAAACTGTATAAAACTGAGCATGTTCAAATGTACTATTTGAGTACTTTGATGGTACTCTTAGGGCACAATTTCTGCCTTATGTGTAATCGTTATTAGTAAATGCCTTATTTTTCCTATCTCTGGTTGATGAGAAATAATCTGTAATAATGAATTCAACAATTAGCGCATATGTCTGAATGATCTAACACTTATTTTGTTGTTTTTTTCAAGCAAAGCTATGACAGCCCTATTACAGATGAATGAAATGGCTAATGGTTTAAGATTGAAAGTGCAGATGTTTTGACTTGTTGTATGATTGCATTGTGGTGACAGACATGAGTGGAGCCTAAATTCATCTATGTAAGAGAGT
The DNA here is from genome assembly GCF_009829125.3 of Periophthalmus magnuspinnatus. Lineage (NCBI taxonomy): Eukaryota > Metazoa > Chordata > Actinopteri > Gobiiformes > Gobiidae > Periophthalmus > Periophthalmus magnuspinnatus. Next base: position 15,305,733 of record NC_047148.1, read on the forward strand.
ATTTTCTAGAAGACCAGAAAAATGCTTTAACTTGACCAAAGAAGCAGTGGCGTGAACTAGCAAAAGCACAAAACATTTCAGTATGCATCATTCTGTATGATCTGGGCATGTATCTGACCTCAAACTGCACTCACAAGACTACGGCCACACAGGACTTCAAAAACAACTACGTACACAGAAAAGTACTGGGAAACTGTGTGTTTATATGTAAAAAGGAAAATTAATCTTGTGATCTTGTGACTCACTGTGTACCTTCTCCTTTCTGTTGTCAAATACTTATACTTATAAATACTTATAATCTAAATTTTAAAAAGTTGACAAATTCAGATGTTGGTCAACTTAAACACACTGTCCCTAGTATTTGATCAGTATAATCCTGGGAGTTCTTCAATTGACCCCGCAAAGCCCTGAGTCCACCTTCAGACCCACAGGTGCCTTGGTGCAAATGGGCAAATTAGTTTCAGTGGGTAAAAAATTAAACAGTAAACATTTCCAAATTTTGAGCTTCCAACCACTTGAGACCACAACAAAAATATGACTACACTTGAGTAAGATTTGAGTGCAATTTGTGCATTTGTCCAAGAGGGGGCAGTGCATCAAGGTGAGTCAGTCAGACACAGAATTTGGCTGTTTATACAGAATTGCATAATTCTGTGGAAAGTTTGGTTCACTGCTGATGTGGAAATAATAATTACAGTTGCCACTTTGTATCACAAGTAAAACCCAATGAATTAAAATATATATCATTGAGTTTAAGGACAGTTGGTATTGTTTTTTATATGAATGAATAATACACAACTGTAAGCATCTTCAACAAAAAATTAGTTTAGTTTAGATTAGTTTAGTTTAGTCATAATTTTGAAGGAATGTATACATACATACATACATACATACATACATATATACATACATACATACATAGACATATTAAATTTGTCAAAACACATATTCTGCCCCAGATTTCCACCAGCAGTCCCAGGATCTAACAGTATCTAACTACCGCTGACATCACAGCAACACATTTCCTCACAGCCCTTCTTCCAGCCCACCAGTAACAGCATCACTACAGTCCTACAGTCAAAGCATTTTTTATAAGTTACTAAAGTTACTGAGACATGTTTTGTTGCCACTTAGCCTCGCTGGTGCATAGGTCAAAATGATCATTGGCAATTCCTCAAACAATAATAACCTCAAACACTACATGTGATACAGACCTGAGCTAAAAGTTACAAGTCTTATTCAAACCTATGTTGCATGCACCAATCTGAATGATTTAATGTATTATCCACCAGTCTGTGGCTTTGTATATGTTTATGCAAATCTCAATGAAAAAACTTTTACTCATGACTAACATACAAGCCATGACGTAATACACCCAGTTTGACTTTGACCCACTGGTAAATCCTCAGGATGAGTAGAGATGGAAGATGTTCTTAAACGTCACACCATCTGTTCACACCATTATCGTCTGATACTGTTAGGATCACATGTTAACACAAGCTTCAATGTTAAAAAGAATCCATCAGCAGAGTCCTGTGGATTCGCGTGTCCAAACCTCACAAACCTGCTCCATCAGGTCCAGGAGCAGAGGGAAAATTGTATATGTCCGTCCTCCTCAGCTGAAGGCTTATTCATCACTGCATTAACAGAGGAGTCATGCACAAGACTCCTGTCATGGAAAAAGTGAAAAACTAGAAAAGGTGAATACCACTGGACACGTAAGACTTACATTGTTTAAGTTAGGTTTATTTTATTATCATTAAAAACACTTGATGACAGCATATTTTGTTGCTTAAATTTATTTTGTTCTAAAATGAACTGATTATGTGCATCTGGTGCATCTGTACCAAAATTACTCCACAACGCTGCCAAATCCTATGTGTAACACCGATTAAGAAAATAAAATTGGAGAACGAAGTAAGTACAGAACAGTGGGTGTGTGCCAGTGAAAACGGGGGTTTATCACCAATATGGCGTCTTGAAAATCAGCAATTAAAGATTGCTTGTGAGTGTACATGTGCACCAACTTTCAACACAAGTGTCTAAAAATAACTCGCTTTTAGCAACAAGTCAATGTTTGTAGCTTTGCGTCATTTAACCAAACAGGGAGCTAGTTTCAGGGATAGTTTGTGTGAATGGCAGGATCCGGATGGAGCAGTGGAATGACAGTGGCTGGGGCAGCTGGGAGCCCGTCTGGTCTGTGACCTGAGTGTTTATGAAGCAAAAGCGGTAAAGGAATAATGGGACTTTTACACATGTGTGGAAAAAAATGTGGCCTTTCTGGACCAACTTCAGGGAAATACAGAATGTTTCTTCAGGAAAGATGTGGTTTACATTTGTGAGAGGTGAGTGTCAGTGCACTGTTCTAACGCAGAGTGACAGCTAAGGCTGTGTTATAAGAGCATCCATCACCTACATTTGAAACCAGAAGTTTACATACACTATATAAAAATACACATATACTTTTTTCCTCACTTCACAAAATAGATGTGAAGTGCTTGCCTATTTTTATGAGAAACAACATTATGTGGAAATACTAAAGCAACATCTCAAGACATCTGAAGTAATGAAAAATTTTCCAAAAAAACTCCATGTCAGACAGTGAGAAAAAAAAAAGCATACGTATCTTTTTATAGTGTATGTAAATGTCCAGTTTCAGCTGTATCTGACCAGTGCACCTGCCTGACCAGTACCATTGTTGTTAGTATCTTTTCATTAATGTACGTTCTGTGTTGTAAGTGCATTACACAATTTAGCGCTGTCATATGTCACTCATATGGTTTCTAGATGCATAATAATAATAATAACATAGACAACAATCATACTGAAGCCTCAGCTGCATAAATGAGGAGTAGGAGTAGGACAAATTTGTGAAGTAATAAATATCTCACTGACTAGTCCTGTTTGTACAAAAGGGCATCAAACACAGTTCAATATACACAAATATAAAACAAAAGGTGCTTCTCTAATTTTACTCCAAAATGGCTCAGTATATATGCAATAATATACTGCAATAATAATATATTGCATAATAATATGCAATTAATATGTAAATACACTAATCTGCAATTAGTTTGTAAAAAGTGGCATTATTAAATCATTATCGACTAAATATTGATGACCATCCCAAGTCTGTCTGCCTATTTTTAAAAGTATCCTTGTTCCACTTTAAATCTTTAATTACAATTCTTCAACCTTGGTCAACCTTGTTCTTGTTACTGCCATTTTAAAAGCATTTTAGTTCTTCCTTCAGTTCCCTTGATCCTAAGCCACATATAAACTCCTTTTCTACAATGCCATCAGTAAATTTTATTTACAACAAAGGTGGAAATCAATGTTGTTTTGGGTATGATATAATGCCAGGGCTCTCCTTTTAGTTTTAGTAATGTCTATGTAGCAGACTTCACATGAGAAATCCATTCTGGATCCCCATTAGTTATTGCAGTGCTATAATGCAAATTTGACAAGTGTGTCCATATATTTAAGCCACTGTTATGACATAAACACTTATTTGATCATCCCTAGTTACTGTGGTGTCACTGTCAGACATCTTCAGACACCCAAAACACACATTACATTACGCAGCGCAGTCCCAAGCCCTGATTGGTGAATGTGGCATGCAGATACAGTATTGTGTCTAGACCACACAAAACTCTGCAGTTTCCTCTAGTAAATATTTGGATATGTTGGCATTGAGGCTTGTCTATGCAGAAGAGCCTCTGGGCATACATTTAATGACTGTTGTAAGTAAAAGCCAACTCTGATGTGGCACATACATGGAACTTTATAAAACACTGTTTTATGTCAGTGCATTTATAACAGTGAGATGAATAAAGTTGCATCTTAGATTTATCACAATGACAATAACTCTTTAATTTCTTACTTTGGATGATTTTTTATATACTATTCTAAAACTTCTATCAACATCTACCGACTAAATGAGTTACATATAAAGTAAGACTTGGATAACAGGCTGTAGTCTTTGTGTCTTTTACAGAGAAAAGACATCGTGATGGCCATGCAGCAGGTCAATAATAACATTTTCTGCTTGTCTCCATGGAGATGTTATGGAGATGCCTAGAGAAAAGCAAGTGACAATGCCAGGCCAATTTACAAGTCAGATCTGTGGAGAGGCACCCACTCACAGTAAAAATTCACGCTTTTCAACATGTTTTGAGCAATAAAAAAACATGTTTTTAATGCACTGGGGAACATGGACACAAGCAGGTGGTTGCACTAGAAATGTTACACAATGCACCTTTAAGCTCAGACTAATGCTTATTGTTGCTTCTCCAATGTAAATGACTGTGAGCTGAATCAGGATCTCATGTCTGGTCCGCCTGCGACATCACATGAACACATGAGGTTATGGGAAGTATGACTCCCATCCATTGATCAAAAATGACTAAAACATTTTCTACTACAACACTGGCATTTTACAAATGTACTATATTTAACACAGCAACAGGAAATGCTGCTTGGTAATGACAAAATATTTGTATCCTCATCTAACTTTTAGCAATGTATTCAGACGATTACTCAGAGAGAGATGAACAACACAATGTAATGGTAGTTTCTGCCAAACCATTTGATGCAAACATTTCTTAGTATTTTACATTTGGTCTGGGATCAGGGGAGATGTTTAGGTCCAATATTTATGGTTGATAAAAGAACATGTAAACCCACATTGATGCACAGTTAACAGGCTGCTGTTAAACAAGATAAACAGCCACATCATTCTACAACAGTGAGTTCAGGGAAAGACAAGTCATTTCATCTGAAGATTAAGTTTTTGGTGCTATCAAAATGATTTTAATTTAATGTTTGAAATCAAATTGTTTCAAGAATTTCAAGAAGTTATTGAAGGTGTAAAAACACTGGTGCAAGTTTGAATATATGACTCAAAATTTCAACAAGGTCATTCAGAAGTCACCTGTGTATTAAACATCATCCAATTAAAAAGTGTCACTTAATTTGATTAATTTCTTTGACTGGGCTGTAGCTCAGACGTCGATAATTATGATAATGTGTCCTCTGTGAGTGCTGTCAGGCCTAAGGGAATACCAGATTCAATTAGTCCCACACATACGTTTGCTACGTGCGCCTGGACGTCATCTAATCAGCTGCTTAGTAATCAACAGCACATTTCTCTGTAAGTCAGAGAAGGGAAATCCCCAGTTTACTGGCATTTCATGTTATGTATGACTAACAGTGCAGTAACAGTAACACTTTTATTTTGTATTATTATTCATTTCTAAAATTGTAATTGTAATTTATTGAACAAAATTATGCACTGTATAGTTGTAACTTTTAAATCACACTTTGTATTTTGTGTTGTATAAAAAGTCAAAATGATTGACATCAAAATGTAAAACACCATTCTTAAATTGTATGTTTTCAAATGTTTGTACATGCTCAGTGTTCTTTTAACCAGCCAAAAAGCTCATTCATACATTTTACAGCTTGTGTTATGGGTCTAGACTTTTGACTGCAGTTGCCAACAGTAAGTTGTTATATGTAGTATAAAAAGATGTGTATATAAGAATATAAAACTGTGGCAGTAGTTAGATCTACTCAAGCTAAATCTGTTTGTGATGTTTCTAACCTCAAGGTCTTAGTATTAGAAGAGGTGTGGCCAGCACTGTCTCCTCCATAAGTACAGTCTTGTCCTGTCTCTGGATAATAAAGTTCTGGTGACATGACAGCCCACACAATTAGAGGACACAGAGCCAAAGGCATACATAAAATGTTTTGAGTTTCATGCCCTACAAACATCAATAACTTACTCATTAAGAGCTCTTTACACATAGTTACAGCATGTGCAATGGGGCATATTTGTGTTTTACGATAGTTACATCCTTTGGGGTTTCTTTGATGTATGGTGAAGGGACTACAAAAATATTTTTATACATTAACTTTTAAAATCAACATTTATGACACCCTGCAGTTACATAAATGTGTAGTAGTAAATACTGATTCAGAGTAATGTAATAATTAATTATAGGAGTAATTTTAACAAGACATAAAACTTAAGTAATGTGTACAAGAAAAACAAATGGTATCAACACAAAGTCATGGCTAATAAATCCTGTTGACCACAAAAAGTCGGATCCACTCGGTGGTGGCTGCGGCCAAAGCCCGGCCCGTCGTCTCCAAGCTCTGGGAAATTTGGATGAAGTTTCCCAGTAAACTGCGTCAACTCGTGTTGGACACACCCATCTCTTTCACAGTTGCATCACCTTGTGTCAGACTCAACATCAAACAACCCACATGAAGAACTATATTTTACATTTCTCAGTGCAGGAAGAAAAGTTCTTTTTAACAGACACGAGGCAACTATTGTCATACATCACATGTTCGTCTGGACGCTCCTCAGGTCCTCACAGGAACCATTGCATGTGCACCTCCTCGTCATCATCAAAAGGCAGACCGGAGGGACTGCTCTGCTCTCAGCGCTGCAGGAGCCACTTCCACTGCAATTCAGACTCAGGCAACCACAAGGTAATGGGCATTCCTCGGCATGCTGCCAACAGCCGTGCTTTGAAGGGGCCCAAACCACAACAGAGCCAAGCCTAGGGCTTGATCCAATCACACCAACAAGGAGGTAAAATGACCCACATTTCCTCACAGAGAACAGGAACAACACCTTCATAACAAAAGAGATCAAAATTTTCACAACACACTCTGAGTCCTGTATTTGCATTTTGCTATAGACAGTCCAAGTAAAAAGAGGATGAAATTTGTGACATTGATCCAGTGATCAGACAGATGTACGAGTTCACTGTCTGCCTCAGCATTACATGGCCCACATGTATCTGTGGACCCAGTCAAAAAGGTGAAGGGCCGTACCTGTTTGGATTGTCTGGCAACACTGTGTAACTGCCTGGACCACTCATCAGCCTTCATTAGCCGGTCATTCACAAATATATATATATTTTTTGTAAACAAAGACTGTAAACTGGCCAATTAAACATTTCTTCAAAGATTGCTGAATTTTTTTCAGGTGCTACTTTACTAAACTGACGTGTTGAGGTCTTCTGAGATAGCGACACTGTTTCTTTCTTTTGCTCTTTGGATTTTAAAGTAAATTATTTTTTATGCTTTGGAACTGCTGTGCGTCAGAGAAAGCACAACGCCTATGTAATTTGTCATCCCAATTTGTTGTAAGGCGGCTAAGCTGTGTCTTTTGGTTCGCCTCAGTAAAGCTGTTAACACATAGCACATTTTTAGATGCTGTCATTAAGCCACACTCCAAAACCCCACATTTATTTTTAGGTCCTCGTCTCTGCTAAAAAAGGGGAAAAAGAATAAAATATTTGCAGTGTTTGTGATGCCAGTTTTTATGCTGAGGTGGTGCCCACTGAAGTACCCCCTTCACAGGTTTGAAGAAGATATTTGTAAACTAAAAGCAGATGAATGTATTATAGGCTGCCAAAAATGCAAAATCTCAATTTGAATATACACATATGAAATACACTTGCACACACTGTCTACTCCTTATCTCATATGGTCAATTATTTCAACTCCAGAGTGAACATTTGCTCATGCTGGCATGCAACATGTTATTAAGTTCCTTTATAAAGACAAATTAAAAATCTCCCTCATACTTACACACTGAATCCTGCAGAGACAATGGCCCATTTATTGATGGAAATGGATAAACAAGGTCTGTCTGTAATAATACTTGAGCTTGGATTGCAGCATTGAGCACTTTGTGTGACTCATGGAAATAGCCTGCACATGTACAGAAAAACACACAACAAAGTGAGTAATTCACAATAGAATGAAGTAGGGAAAATAGTACAATCGTGAGGAAACACACAACAGATGGAAGCAGTAATCAATACTCCAGCCGCACATCACATCTGCAACAGCCTGCGGAAGCACCTTCCCTTCAGAGCACAGGAACACATGTCCCTATAAAATATAATATTCAATACCACCAAAATTTATATATAACAATAATAGCAATAATGTACTATTCTTTGAACACTGTAAAAACAAGCGCTTGGGCCCCCTGTGGTGGAGGGTCGCTCACCTCATTTTTTTCCATAGCAATTTTATTGCTTTGCCTGAAATGTTCCACAGGGGCAACTCATCTGTCTTGTATTAATTCAATTGTATTGAATTAATGGTGTGTGGTGTTTGTATTCTCATGAAAAACATGGCTTTTTACTGTGAGAAGGGTGGCCTCCCCACAGCTCAGATGTGTAACTTGGCCTTGTGGTGTTACCTTTTTGTTTATGTTTAATGCCATACTGCAGCACATTGTGGACAAAGCAACAAAATCTCCATGGAGACACCAGAAAAGTTATATAGTGCACCTCTAAGGAACTTCTTTAGACATGAAATACAGAAATGTAATTTTCATATAAAGACAGGATGGGCCAGTGAACACATTTCTGTAGGAAGTATCAGTTCAGTATCAGGTCTTTGATCCTCAGAGTTAGAAATCAAATGCAGAAGAAGAAGGAACATTTCACATTTCTACACATACTTAATTCTGTAAGTCGCGATCTACACATACCAAGTCAAGTTCAGCCAAAAGTATATATTCAAAAGTTAATCTTTTTTCAGAGATAATTTATGTTTTCACATAAATAAGGAAAGAACAAAATACTTACTCACCCTCATAAGAGGTATACAGAATACTAAAAAAACAACTTCACATCATTGGAAATGCTCAGTAGTAAAAAAAAAAAAAAAAAACCATAAAAAATATTTATATTTTATTATCCGTTTATATCATTGCTGCGTTCATGTGGTCCTCGGGAACTCGTGAAAATGTTTTTCCCCCCCGAGTTGAAAATTGCACATGAATGTTCACACAAGTCCGAAAAACTACTCGGAACTTGAACAAAAATCTGCTGATTTATCACTTTATCTTACACATTTGAGCTCTTTGACTAAAAGTTATTACATTTTGAGGGCAACTGTCAGTTATGCAAAGCATAAGAGCAACATATCTACAACTGTTAGCTTAAATTAGGTTCATTTTGGTTTGAACTTCTAGATGTTTAGTGATGTCACTGTGATTAGGAGTGGAGAATGGTTTGAGGATCTTTAGAATACTTTCTGTTGGGAAAGAAAAGTCCTGCACTTGGGTTTAGTCTCATTAGGTCCATAGATATAATGTATTTCCTCTTTTTTGTATCCAAATTGTTACCAAATTATGCATTTGTTCATGTTTCCTTGTGTCCAGTTTCTTAACAGATGAGCGATTTAGAAGCATTCATCCCAAATTTTCTATAAAATGGCATATGGCTTTCAGTGATAACTGTGCCATTTCAACGTTAGCCGCTGCATGCACCAGACTTTCAGTAAAAACACTGTAGTCTCGAGCAGAGACAATGCTCTATGCTGACGTACTAAGGTATCACCTCCTCTAACCTTCTGTAAAAGTACCATACCTGTAAATAAACATGGGGAATTATTGTGTTACAACTGCTTTAACTTTAAACAAGGATTTTCTTGGCAACTGAGCCCATCCAACTTTTTTTAGCCAAAGAAAATCCTCAGCAGTCCTGCTTTGACAGGACATTGTGACCAGTAGCCCGCCATGACATCAAGCTGTCTCTGGGCTGGAGCTTTTAAGATTACAAAGCACTGGTGTTTTTTCAGAGGTTCTTACAGATGCAATATATATAATGAATGAGTCTTTATGAGGCAAGCAAGTGAATATTACTGAATATTTTCACTTTATGAGAGCGTTTACATCATACCAAAAAAATGCATTTTTCATTTTCTTTTAAAAGAAAAGTTCATGCACACTGTGTCTATGTATGATGTACGTGACAGATTAGACAGTGAAGCGAAGCTCGCTGTCTCTGCTGTAAAGAGCTTTTTACAGGATTTTCCCTGCATGCATTGCCCTCAAGAGGAGCTGTGGGGATTTCTCTATGTTTGGCGCCAGCGTCTGCCTGTCAACACGCCCCATCAACATGGCTCAGTTTCCATAGATACCTCAAAAATAGGGGAAAAAGGCATGTGAACAGCCTTGGCCAAATTGCATTTTCTTCTCTTTTCAAGTGAATTGGTATGAACAAGGGAGTTAGGCTGAAGGAGCTGATACTTTAAAGATGTCATGTGGAGTTAAAGAGAGTAAAGCATTATTTTTGCACTCAGACTTTGTTGAAGAATCAAGTGGAACAGTAGATTACTGCCTCACAGATGGTTAAACTATCATGAAAATCACACCAATTGTTCAGAAAGTTCTACTCAGCTCATGGAGGCTCCAAGACACCATTTTAATTTCCACTGATGACATAAATCCCTTTCTATTTGTAATATCTTGTTTAGCAGTTATAGTTTTTATGTATGTTGGTGTTTTATGTGGAAGTTAACCCACATCCTACGAATATGCACCTGGTACAAATTGAAGTTTAATTTCTATTTTATAACTAAGAGAAGCATATTAAAGGTTCAAAGAAAACATCCGCACAAACTCATTTCCCGCTGACATAGTAACACAGTATACTTTATATGTGGTTATTTAAACAAAACACCCACTTCACAAGCTTTCAATATTAGTTTAATGAAGTGGCAAAGTGTTTTAGTCGTAGTGCACCGGACATGAGTATCTATGAACACAAACAGAAACATTTTTAAAAGAACGTCCAGTCATTTTAAAACACGATTTTATAAATGTCTGAAAATTAACTACTGATCACCAATCACCAAGAGTCTAATTTTGGTCTCCTGGATGAACAACAAAACAACCACTACATACAGACTGTCACTGATGATGCCACACAGAGGGATAAAACCACTTATATTTAAATTTTTTATGGGCTATGACATGTTTCTTCTGTTTGGTATGGATCATATATGGTTTATACGTGATTATGCAAAGGACCACCAACATCAAAAGAGTGTGCTATCACTTCTCTATTACATTACATAGGAGACAGTGCAGTTCAGGCATTTTTCTAGATCAGATCTTGAGCAGAGTTGTGTTTGTGAGGCCTGAAGTGACTAATGTCTTCCAGGGCGCAGACATTAACACCACAGTCTTGTGGGCTGACGGCTGCTCTGCTGTGGAGCGCTTCATTTGTGTGTATGTTTTGTTGACGCTCCACTCACAAATGAGCCATCCATACCCTGTCGCCACCAGACCACCGCCTTTGGGAGACGATTAACTTCTTTTTTCTTTTTACTGTGAGGTTGGGTAATTTGATCCAAACCTCAGCAACATGGCAACAGCTCGTAGTGGTGCGGCGTGTACAGTAGCACCTACTGTAGTACATTTACAAGCAAGCCCCACTCTGTCCCACATCCAGATGTTTGGTGCAGTCTGGGTAAATATAGACACTGTCGGAGTCTGTAAAGGTAGGGCTGCGTTTGCAAAACATTTTCTTTACCCTCATTTTAATTTTATGATAACAGGGCAATAAAAAGTAATAAACAAAACAGTGAAGACGGCAGAGCAGCAGTGAGGCTTTGAAAACTCCAAATTAAAGTCCCCCACTGAGACATGGCTAAAAAAGAAAACACAATTATGTTTAATCTGGATTTTTGGTAAACAATGATTATATAATTTTGAAGAATTTGACAAAAGACGGTTTATACATTTATTTTATATGTGTTACTTGTGTGCATTATATTTTGAAAGTACCTTGAAGTTTTTGGGTTTTTTTGTTTTTTTTTATGGCAAGTTAAACTAACCTGACACAAGTAGGGTAAAGAGCTTCAAACCGAAATATAGAAACATTTTCCTACATGGATTTGTGGTTGGCCCTAACAATAAGGGCTTATTTAATCGCTTCTGGACACAGAAAGTGTTTCCCCTTCTGCGTTTAAGAGCTGTCTGACATTTACAACTAAGAACCATGTGCCTGGACTTGCACAGAACAGTGGCTCAGTGGAAAAAGGAGGAGAGGGGAGGCCACATTATTAAAATCAACTCCACTACTGCTTATTATCTTCTGTCAGCCGATGTTATTCAGAGATGTGGACATAGCAACTTTTATGAGCTCTTTTTTACACAGTGTCCTTTTTATGCTCAAACAAATTGTAGTTATTATCCACACTGGAAAATGTAGCAACAACTATGATCTAATGAAAAACTGATTAATCTGTATTTTATTTTTCATTTTTCTCCTCTCCCAAGCCTAATCCATAAAGCTTGCCTGGCAAATCCAGAATCTCTGTATTTTTTTATACAGAGGGATATCAGCCTGGTCACCACACCCTCTGTAGTGTCTCAAGCCAAAACCAAACATAATCGTGCAATCAGATTTTTTTTTTTCAGTGACGCACATTAAACAAAGGAGCTCATTGATCACCTATCATTTACAAACATTCATTCTTCAGAAATCAGAAATGTTTTATCTTGTGATATTTTTTCCTCTTTCTTTTTTCCTCTTAAGCAGCCATATTTGTTTTGATACAGACCATGTGTGTTCCTGATTGGCTAATCCACCTGTCAGTGACTCACCAATAACCAGACTCACATCTTTGTAAAGTACTGGAAGTGTGTATTATGGATCCCACGCAACCATAGAGCATTAGGGCTAAAACATACAGTTTATCATTGTTCATTCTAAACACTGCTATTTTAAATTATGAAGCTCCAACTGACAGTGCTGTTGTTATTATTATTATTATTATTATTATTATTATTATTATTATTATTATTATTATTATTATTATTAGTAGTAGTAGTAGTAGTAGTAGTAGTAGTAGTAGTAGTAGTAGTAGTAGTATTATTGTAAAACTATAAATCTCAATAAAGAAAGTTCAAAAAGAGAAACTGTAAATGACTATCACTTTAGTGAGTGACTACATGACATTTGTTGAGTGACTACATGACATTGTCAACACAAACTCACAAATGGGCCAGATTAAGATAGATAGATAAAGTATTTTGTTATTTTAATTGAGCATATATTCATGAACTCAGTGAGGGAGTCTTGCAGCCAGAGTAATAATTACACAAATTAAAAGATATAATGTGTGTGGTACCTTGGCTGTGCACAGCAGGGGTGGCCAGGCTGCTGGTGCAGTTATGACGTGACATGTCAAATAAATGTCCACACACAGCTGGGTCCACACTAAACTGTACTTGTGTTTCACTGAAGCACAAGGACAAGTTTATCATTCTTCTCATCTGTTTTTGACTGTTCAGTTAACTGAAGCGTCCACTCTGTGCCTCTTAGCAGAGAGGACACTTTAGTTTACTGAATACCCGATGCTAGATCCCCTGTGTCTGAAACAGGCCTCCAGGACGTACAGTCCACCTATCGTCAGAACAGGTGACCAAGTGATATCTCTTAAGTGCTCAGAGCAAACATGCAGAGCAGACTCTGGCTCTTTTTTTGTAACTACCCATCTGTCAGTGACTCTGTGCATCCCTCAGTTGCTTATGAAGGAGACCACAGACAAACACCTGGAGCTTCTTGACCTTACAAGACAAGACAGGTGTATGCATGAGAGGAGAGGGCATATATGCTGCGGCGTGGACTACTAGACTACTGTGCAGTAGTTTAAACAGCACTTTGTTAATGTGTCTTAGAAAGTGGTCTATAAACCAGAAATGCTGTCCTGTTAAACCACAGGATTTTGGTAGTCACATGTTCCTCACTCACTTTCCTCACTTTGTGCCAGAACCTGCTCCTGCCACCAGACTCAGTTGATGTCATTGGTGACGACTCTTTATGGATAAATATGAACATTTACGTTTGCCAATTGTGAAGTTGACATTTTTTCCTTAAATTTATTTTCATAGGCTAAAATTGAAACTTCAGGTTCATGTTTGCCAATTCTTGAGCAGGTCCTCTTGATGTTATTTCTGGCTCTGATGCCTTCCTCCAAAACATGTTAGTAGTTGCAACGGTGGAGGATAATCTGTGATTATCTGTGTAATAAAATTAGTTCAAGAACGCCTGTTTTTAAAATGATATATATGGAAATTATATATATATATATATATATATATATATATATATATATATATATATATATATATATATATATATATATATATATATATATATATATATATATATATATATATATATATACATACACACACACACACACACACACACACACACACACACACACACACACACACATACATACATACACGCATATATACACATACCTTTGTGTTGGAATGTTGGAGCTATCTAAAGGTCTTGTCCACCACAAGAAGAAGTTTCATTCTTGACATCTCACTTTTTCCCTCCAAACGCTTAGAAACAGGTATAATTATTGAATGGCTGAGGAGCAATGACGGCCTTCCTCTGAAATCGTGCAAATCCACAGTATTAGTTTGACTCAGGGTCGGACAGGGCCTCTTGAACAGTTGACCCACGCACATTCATATGTCCCAGACGATAAACAACAACTTGCCAAGGTCTACCTGAGTCTGAGTGCCCACGGCCTGTTAAAATCAACAGCTTTAATGACACCTTTATTAGTCAATGGTCAGTCGCCCCTGGTGGCATAGCTCTCCCATTGAGCTGTGGAAAGTCTGCATCACTGGCTCCTCCTTACTAACGTGCTGTTTACATACCACACAGGGCCAAACTGAGGATGAGGGATGCAGTTAGGAGTTGTACAAATGTTTCATGTTAAGTTGCCATAAAACTAATGTAGGGCCCCTGTCTCGTCGTGCAGACGGCACAATGCTAAGCTATGCTACGGCCCTGGCCAAGCTCATTAACCCTTTTAAGTCATTTCAATGTGATTCATCATTCACTTTATCAAGTCCCTAGCCACAAAAGTATTTTACTTAATATCAAGAACCATTTGGTCTGGCATAATAGCAAAAAATATTAGTAATATACACAACGTAAAAGCAAAAAGTAAAATCTGTCAACTGGAAAAAAGTTGTCAAAGTGAAAACATTTCATTCCACAAACAAACTCGTACAACTTTTTGTCCAGTTGATAGATTTTACTTTTCGCTTTTACCATGGATCAAACCTGGATGACTGAAAAATAATACAGACAGTAATATACATCCAACATATCTATTAATTTATTTTTCAGTCCAATAGCACATAGCCTACAGTTTCTCCAACAATCACAGTTTAGTTACAATAACTGTGTAAGATTGCTGAGTTTATAACCATAGAACTAAAGAGTTTCAGCGTAGCCCCACCCCCAAGATTAGAGAGGTCTGACCTGGACAACAAGACTAAGCATATAATGAGCATCCGTTACTGCACCCATACAGTACCCACCCATACTATATACTGTATATAACTGTGTCTTGCTCAAGGTGACAGACCTCACTGCCAGAAACAAGAATCGAACCAACAACTGTACAGTTAAATCTCTCTAGAGCAGAGAAACCACCCACCCCACATACTGAATTTAACAAATATTTTTACGGCACACTGTTACAAGGGTGTTTTAAATGACAGACTCAGACACCCTTACAGGCTGCAGTGGTTTGCTGCTATAGCCCTCGTTTAGTGTTTTACACACTCGTTTAAATGAGTGTGAGCCGGGCTGGTTTCCTACAGGCACTCAAACACACCCATGAAGGCGACATCTTAGCACTGTGTCTGCAACCACAACAGCTAAATGAGTCACCATGATGCCTTCAGTATGGGCACAACAGGAGCATCCTACCAACTGGCTCTTGCACTGCCCATATTACATTTACAGAAGCATTTTTCAACAAAAAAAAGTGACATAAGATAATAGATTCAAAATTATATCACCTTATTGCTGTGATTGTTAGTCCCGTGAGAAGCTGCTTATGTTTGTGATGCCATTTGGGGATTATTGTTTAGGTCATCAATACTCATGTATCTATTTGTATCTGTGCTGAAAGCACCTGTATTATAGACAGTCAGGTTGTTCTGAGGGCTTTATATAATCTCCATCCTTTAAGTGTTTGCTCCTGTCATCTTGGTCCTGAGTTTAGCAGGTGCAAAGGCTGTGTGTGCTGGTGTTTGTTTCAAATGGGCTGCATGGGGAAATGCCCCATTTGTAAAGTGACCATCAGTCATAATGACAGGTCCAGGATGATGGCAGAGCCAACAGAGAGCAGGCATTCAGGGCACCGTGAGAAGAGACACACACCACAAGCTCTGTCCACAGCAGTTATGGATAAACAAGTGTGAGCTCTCTGTGGGCTGCTCGCTCACCACTTAAGACCTCACACATTAAACCAGAAAACCCAGAGTCACTGACCAAGCTCACTTTTTCACTGCCTCATGAACCAACACTCTTCAAGACGAGGGACGCAGTGAGAATTTACTTTCCATGTCAGACCTTATGCAGAAGCCTCTGTTCTGCCAAAACACAACTGTGTTGTTTAATGTAGTCATTTCTCAACACATAAACTATAGAGTGGAGTTTCTGCTGCAAATAACCCACTGGATGAAGTTCACTGATTGATAACAATAATAAACTAATTTGGCATAATTTAAAATGTTTAAGAGCTGAACTGTAAAGTAGAGTCTCTTCAGTGGCTGCAGCAAAGCACTATGATAAGCTCATTACATACCAACACATACTGCAATCATCTTTTACAAGACTATCAGTAAGTGTCACTAATTGTTTTAGTCTGACTTGTTCTGATCTTTATGATATCCTAAAGTAAGTCATCAAAGCAGCTCTCTGACCGCTAGCCCGGGAGGAGCACAGGTCTGTCCTGAATCATGTTGAAGCCCATTAACCTGTCAGCTCTGATGAGTCTGGCTACACTGAGCATGCTTACACCCGCTGTGGCCACAGAGAAAACTGCTGGTGGTCCGCAGAGTAAGACCCCAAACCACTGTGGTTTTCACCCCTCCTCCTCATCCCCAGCTGACGGGAATCCTGCAGCACCTGCCGCGGGGTCCTCCAGATAGAAACAGGCATCTCTATACGCACAAATAAATACATGGAAACACACAAGCAAACATTTACAGATGGATGAAGCCTGTGCACTTGGGATTTCACATTTATCAACCACAATGAGGGTGGCATTCAGTATCTAATTTTGTGTAAATATTGTGTTACTGCCTAAAGCATATTCACTATTCAGCCACGCTGTAGACGACTAAAGAAATGATTGATCAACTAAAGACATGCACTGTGCATCAATTAATCAAAGAAAGTGCAGAACAGGCAGAAGCTCTCCAAACTATTAAGATCTTGTGAAAACTATAATTTAGTGCTAGTTTAGTCAAATAATGAACTGAAGCTTATATAAACATTGTTCAATACTATAATCAAAAAGCTGAATTGAGCCACCTAAATTGATATAAAGGTACAGCATAGACTTTTCACAGAGAAAATTCTAGCTTCTGAATGATGAGAGGAACTTATTTTTCTACAAAAAACTGATTTCTGAACACTTTACAGTAAAAACACTTGAGTGTAATAAACACATTCTGCCTTCTGAGCCACCCATTGTATAAATGTTTCCGGACAAAGTAATGAAACATTCATGTTCACACTTTGTGTGGTTTAGATAAAGGCTTCCCAAAACCATTCCAGTGTTATCTCGTGTTCTGGGGCCAAACAGAAGGTTATCATGTTTATGTCAGGCTTTGATGTGGGGATGGACGATATATCAACGCTAATATTGGGATCTGCGATATCAGTTTTGCTTCTTTCTATTCCGATAAGCACACAGAACAGCATCTCATTGCCAGTATTTAGAGCCCAAACAATTTAAAAAATGGTTTCATTAAATTGTTAAATTTTTTTGTTTTATTATGAAAAAGTCTACTTGTGCTTTTGGTAGTCATTTTCATGTGTGCAAATTTGTCAGCAGAGTTTGTTCTTATAATTGAGTACACTTTTTAAACTGTAGGACTACTTTTACTTGAGTACAAATGTTCAGTAGACTACGCTTTCCAAAAGTACACAACGTGTATTTTTTCATAACATCTCTGTGTTATGTGGTCTCATCATCAACAACTTAATAAAAGAGGAGTCTACTGGCTACTATAACCTCCTGAGACCCGGTGTCCTCATCTGTGGACAACACATTTTTTGGATTGTTTAGGCCACAGTGCAAATTTTTAGAAGAACAGCAACAAGAACATGTTCAATTTTGAATATTTCTAGGAGTTTAGAATATTTATTTATTTATTCATTTATTTTTTATCTATTTTTATTTGATTTGATTTTTTTAAAAATGTTTTTTAAAAATTTTTTTATTTGATTTGACTTTTTTTTATTGTTTTTTTATTTTTTATTTATTTTTATTTTATTTTAGTATTTATGTTTTATTTGATTTTATATTTTTGTATTTTTATTTGTTTCATTATTTTTTATTGTATTTAAATTTGTATTGATTTATTTTATTTTTATTTTTATTTAAAGGCATACATCTTCCTGCACCTGTCAGCAGCACAAATGAGACACATTGATCCTAGAAGCACATTTGTTTCTAATTTTGTTTTTTACAATGTATGTGTTCAAGCTCTTAATAGTTTTTGCAAATAAAGTCCTGCAAGAGCTCGGGTCTCAGGAGGATAATAAATATATCAGAGCCAAACAAAATCTAAACCTAGTTTGTTTAGCCTTTAGCTCAGATACCAGCAGAGGGTCCACACTCAACAATCACTTTTAACGAGACTTTGTGGTAATGTAAGTTGCCTAGCACTTGGAGCAACATTTAGTGGCCATGTTTTATTTCCCAAATATATATTTTTTTACATGAATGAAAAGTTTAGTTGTGAACATTATTACAACTTCACTGCAATTTGCTGTTTTATTTTAAAAAATCTTTATATCAATATTGGTTATTAGCCAACAGCAAGACAAAAATCCATTTTCTACAAAAAACCCCTCATGCTTTTATAACACTTCAGTAGAGATAGACGGGTGATGTTTTTATGGGGTTTTCTAGTGTGTGTCAGGTATATTTTTATCTCATCTCTTTTTCTAAATGTCAATAATAACAGTAAGAGCCTCATTTTAGAGAGGGGTTGATTTATGTTCTGTATCAGAAAGCCTATCTTGGGAATTAAAATGTATTTGAGTGTCTTTTTTGGCTGAACAATCCCAGTGCTAATAGCATCCTGCGCTGACAAAGACTGAAAACAGAACACTGGCTGTAGATCAATGGAAACATCATTCATTGACAACTGAGTGCTGAAAGAAGGAGAATGTGTGGTTTGTAGCTCTCCTTTTAAGATAAGCAATTCAAACATTAGACCAAATGGCTGCAGTGTCTATTACCCTCATTTTCAGGAATCTGAGCAGTACCACACACACTTGCACGCACCATTGTTAGCATTCACATTTGAGATAGAGGGGCAACCTTGAGATTTTTCCAAATCTCTGGAATGCATTATTTTCAAATACTGGACAAAGCTGGCTTCAATAGAACGTGACATTTAACCAAGCTATTCATGTACACACATAAAACGTATCTTCATATTTTTACTACGCTCAAAAGAATGAGGTCAAAGGCACAATGTGGGATTTATTCAGTATGCAGATAGTTTTGTGTAAATTTTGTCTTTATTAATCTGAAATTAAAATACATTTAATTGCCTTATTATTTAATTGTAGTATTTCACAGCGTTAGAGTCAGGAGTGTGGGAATGTGACAGAAAGCTTCTTCCTAATTCTCAGTATTTCTTCCTCAGGTTCCACCCTGAACTATAAATTATTTGTTAGGCCAAGTGAAGATTTTAATTTGCTTATTATATTTCTCAGATCCAGTTATGTCTAGTGTTAACATTGTCCAGCTGTAAAATCGGAGATCAACAGTATGTAGTGGGGAGTAACGCTTTTGTTGTAGCAACAAATTAAAGTAAATACAAATAGATTTGAGAGTAACACCAGTCTTATACTCATATATCATGAATCACACATATTTGATGTTTTTAGTGTGCATATTAAGATTTATCTTTTGATTTTTTTTGCACGTTTTAACTATGTTTTGCAAAATACAAGTAATACATGGGTATTAAGATGTGCTCAGTGCACAAAGTTATATTTGGAGTTATATCTTGAGCCATACCTTATACACATAACATTAATAGATTAAAGGCAATTAACACCATGCCAGATCAGGGGCCACATTCAGCATCAATTATTAAATAGTTTGAATACAGGAAAATGATCCTACAGATGAAGCTCCAGGTGGGAACATGTAATGCACTTGTGTCCCTAGCCATGCAGTGGACTGAGCTCTCTCTCAGTGCTGTCTGAGGTGTCAGCTCACAGACCTCCAGAGGGGCTGCTCTTGGCTCCAGCTGGCACCCGTCCCAGCAGCCCCTCCTCCGGCCTGTCTGTGGGGTCCAGATGCTGCTCAAATACTCAGGCACTTTGACAAACCCCTCTGAAAGAGCAAACCAAAGCTCATTTAAAATTCACTGGATTAGAGTCCAAACAGCTGAATCATTATGATCAAGCTCCCAGTGAACTTCTGTGGCGCCATCTACACACTGCGTTTTACTGCAAAATCAAAGGCAAATTAACTTCATATGTGACATGGCTCTGGGAACAAATTTGTGCTGACAGTGCAAAAATGAGGCTCAATAACAACAGCGAGTATACTGGCACTGAACCACAACAGTGTTTAATGATACACTTGTTAATTATTCTTGACAAACACAACTGGTAACAGACTTTAGGTACAGATGCACTGCATCAACAAGTAGTCTGTAGTCTGGATAGTAGCTTTTAGAATTATGCAAATGACCCGCTGTTGTACTGTATTCCTCATTCTGTCTCCAGGATGCATGTCAGCCTACAGTTGATGGGAGGAGGGGATCTCTTCTTAAATATGGTTTTGCTTTTTAACTTCTCACTTTTCTTTTCCCATGCTGGTTTCATTGTTTACTTTTGATCATTAAATGTATTTGCTTGCTTTGCATCTTTTCTTAGTGTGTCTGTTTCACAATTTAAGTTTGTCTGTTGGAGAAAATCAGCAGTTTTTGTAAAGCACTATGAGGTGACAGTGGTTGTGATATTGGGTCGTACTCAGAAACTGTATAAAGAAGTGGACTAAGTGAGTGTGATGTCACCCATAGTGTTCGGCTCCACTCATATGAAGCTCATTGGGCGATTTCGTAGCCAGGCTCCAGATTTGGAATTCTGACCACAAGTATCATAGCAACCAAAGAGCCAGTCTGGAGCGAAGCTGTGGCAGGTAACGCCCCTTCCCGCCCGCACTGCAGGTTTAGCAGGGGGCAGGCATTTAGCAATGCTGTCAAATAAAAACCTGTTGCTAACATTAGCGGGAGCGACCTCGGGGAAAGAAGGCGGCTGATTTGTCTGTTATTAATGTTCATATCTTGAGTTACGGACACAACAGCAAAATAAAACACAAGGATCACGTAGAATCGGGTCAATACAAACATTTAAGACCAAAATGACAAGCCCGACAGCAGCATTTATGGAGATAGGGGTGACAGTTTTCTAATGTAAAGTGAATTGGAGGCAGTGTCAATGGAGCTGGAAAAGCAGCCCATGATCACTTCCTATTTGGAACGCGGCGCCTAACAGGTTAGCAATGTCCATTTATATAGTCATATATTATATAGTTTATACAGTCTATAATTGTACTACAAAATTGAACTGTATGGCTAGTTCAAGGTAGAAACGTTCTGAAAAGAGGTCATCTAGACAGTTTTGTTTTTCAGCAGTGTCCAGATCACTACACTTGAAACCTTTTCCACATAGGAAAAGTCTGATATTTGGTAATGGTGATAGCACTGGGGTAATAGGTCTAATGACAGCTGATGTTTGGAGACAATAGAGCAGCATTGGCAGACCCTGTGATAAAGAAGCCAAGCTCTCTATCCTCTTTATTCTTTTCAGTCGCAGGCTGACGTGTTGTTATTCTCCTTTGGAATCATAACAAGAGAGACCACTAGTTTTAGACATACTACAGACATAAGCCCAAACACCCACAACGCCCACTGATGTTTTTAATAGCATACTTGTCAGATGGAGATGCCCCAAACTAAAACCCCATTCAACACCACCATGAACATCCAGTCAGACAGGCAAAGTTAATGTGATCTAAGACTAAGAATAAGTCAAGCTAAATGAGAAACAAATGTACCAAATATAACATTTTCAGGGAACTGCTGAGGTGAACCAAGATGTAAATAAATATATCAAACGTCATCCACCCACACTAGTGACGGCCTGTTGTCTTTCTCTGCTCTGAGGCAAAGGCACACATGACATCACAGCTCCAAACAAAAACTGTGTCTTTATTTAGCTACCAGTGGAATCCCGCCTCGCCATCGCCCACCTCCACTGGTGTTACTGTGGGCATGTGTTTACCCCTTGTACAGGCCAAGCACCCTGCAGACTGCAATTTTTACTGCTCTGTATTCATTGGCAACAGTGTAAGCCATTTGTGGTGATGCCTGAGGTTTAAGGAGCTGTGAGGCAGCTGAGAGCAGAAACAGAGAGAGTAGACTGTGTGGGCCTCCACACGCGGCAAGAGTGCCCATCCAGACCCTTAGGGACACAGGCCAGCTACCTGAGGAGCAGAGCTACACAGTGAAGTGAACCATCTGACGCAGCTGGACCACAACCAAGCCACACACCAAAGAAGAAAATAGAAATGAAGCCTAAAAATACTTTTTTTCTTTTCATGAGTGATGTGCGTTAACATGCTCCGGCTGTAGATAGTGCAGCCTCTGGTTTCCCACAGTAAAGTCTCTGTATGTGAACATTTAGACCAGCAGTAAAGTTTCAAAGGATTCAATCTTCCCAAGAAACTAATTGTTGTGTATTGTCTAAGGAAATGAGTCCTTTGTCTTTATATTTATGACTCTGTTACTTTCCTCAGGGTACAATGACAAATTATGGTTGTCATATTGTATTTGTTAAGCCACCCAGTTTTTATGTAGCTGATAGAGTTTCATTATTATTTATTATTAAATAATAATTTTCTTTGTGGTTTCTGATTTCATCACAAGAGATTATCTATTGATGATGAGCTGAGAATACTCAAGTAGGCAACAGTATGAATAAATGAACAGAGACGTGGACAAATTATGAGCATAAACATTTATCATCAGAAGGCAAATGAAGTTGTTATGATGTAAAGGTCATTATCAGAGATACTCTGATATCGATACTGGTATCACATATTGACACAAATACTGAAAAATTTGCTGGTTCCATGATATCGGCTAAACCGATATCCTGGTTAGGCTATTTAAAGGATGATTTTGACCCAGAACGTCTCATAATGGTTGCGTTTTTATTCATACAAAGCTGTTAAGTAGTTATTTGAAGGATAAATAACAGTGGCATAACACAATTGGATCTGTAGTGTAATAAGTTAACGGTGTTTTAAGGAAGTAAGTACCACTTTTCATCCCTACACTGAAATCGGGCATTGACAGGTTCTTAAAGTCAAAGAATTGATATTGGTGCCGGAACTGCAAAAGCTGGATCAGTGCATCCCTATTCATTATGTATTAAAAGGATATCTGCTGTTCTTATGAAAGATCTTAACAGATACTATAAATGACTTTCATGCCTTAACTTCTGTGTGATCATTAATGAAAAGTTCAGTCTTTTTAATGACACTGGGCCAGTGGTCTTATACACTTAATAAATATTAGCTATTTGTAAGTTATAAAACAATAGGACCCAAGCCAATGAGCCTATTCTAGTAAAGCTGTACACTAACTACACATTTCTGAGGCACTGAATATGATCAGTGTTTCGTTTTTGTTTTTAAACTGCACAATCTGACACCATTCAACACAGCCACACTGCTGGCGGCCTTCTGCTCTTGAAGCAATAGTGGAATAAATGCGTCTTTTGGATATTCACCTTTGCACATGGAAAGTGCTGAAAATTAACCTCAAGGCAAGGTTGTTCATCAAAACAAACAGTAAACAAGTACAGGACAGCTGAAGGAGGGAAAGAACATCTTTACAGAGGAGCCAAGTTAACTAAAAGTCTCAGACCACACCCTACATTTACAGACACTGGAATCGGACCATTCCTCTGCATATATCTAAAAGAAATGACTAAAT
This sequence comes from Periophthalmus magnuspinnatus, assembly GCF_009829125.3. Lineage (NCBI taxonomy): Eukaryota > Metazoa > Chordata > Actinopteri > Gobiiformes > Gobiidae > Periophthalmus > Periophthalmus magnuspinnatus. Next base: position 15,329,659 of record NC_047148.1, read on the forward strand.
AACATTAAGAATTGCTGAATTATACAGTCCTATACTTGTATTGCTCTTTGTCTTTATGTGACTGAATCAAGCCCTGCTTAGTGAAAAGTGAACTGGCACTGGGAAAAATATGAGAGCAGGCAGAGGGGATCAGGGAAGTAATAAATGCTCAGTGACTCAAAGGGAAAAGGGATTCTGGGAAATCATCGGAAGAGCAGACGCAGCTCCTAATGCCACACTGCTGCATCATAACGTCTGCACGTAAACATTTATGGTTCAAAACTAATTTATGACCAAGGATATTTCCTCTGAACTGACAAAGAGAAGATAACTTTTATATTACTTAGAGTTTTTAAGAAGATTCTCAGATTATAGTGTTTGGTATTACTTACAATAATAAAGTTACTTCCGTGGAGGGATCTTTTAATCTTTGGTGTATAAAATGTGTCCTGTCATGTTAATAATTACTAAACGTACTGAATTGTCTTTCATTTAGTTTATTGCTTTTAATATGCAGCTTTAAAACACATGTATTAGCGGAAATGTGTTATTTTATGAAGTCTGCTTCTGATTGTGACTTTCTCTTCTTTGTGTCTCAATAAAATAGTTTTCATTAAAAAAGGTTCTTAATAAAATGTTCATTTGTAGCACTGTGCACACATCACTAAACTCCACTAATGAGGATTTTGTTAGTGCTGTTTCATGCCTTAGATTCTATCTTTAGAAATATTGTCTGGACGTTTAATTAAGAAGATGACTAACATCTTTACCAAGAATAACATGTCATTTTTCACACTTGTATTAGCAAATATAATTAACAGTTTTTGCATATTGCCTGATTTATTACTCTAAAAAGGAAATCACTTATGATGTCTTGTTCACCTCTCCCAGTGATTAACTAAAGAAATTGTGTGAAATGATTATATACAACTATAATATATCTTGAGTTAGCCCAAATATCAACTGACAATCTAGTGTAATTTTACAGTTCACTGTTTGCCATAGTGCAAACAATGTAGCACTGAAATGGACTGAGAGTTATGTAATGAGTGCAGTTTAGACATTACACACTCATTCACTTTTATAGAGAAATGCCTGTATTGACTGTACAAAACTACTGTTATGGCTCCTCAAATTGATATTTTGCCTTTATTACCTCTTGTCTAGCTGTCTGTCTCTTACGGGAACAGAGACTACTTGTCTTTGCACACTGGCAGCATCAGTCATGCATCAGGGAGAACCATTTAACCCACGTTTCACAACTATATACTACACTTAAAATTCAGACCACCGCTGGAAACTACACTCCATGCTACGTAAGCAGGGGGAGGCATGAAGAACCAAACCACTACTACTACTTTTTCTGTTCTTCCAGTCACTCTGCAGACCACAATATATCCAACATTTATCCCATGTCTCTACATTATTTTGGACTTCAAAATTATTACATTAATCTGCCCAAGAAAATGTTATGTAGGTGTTTAAATAACAGCCAGGTTTTCTTGTCATGCCTCTGTGACGCCTGTGTATGGCACTATCTGTAAAAAGTTGTAGAAAAAGTACCACAGAAACCACAGAGGCTGAACAAATAACAAGTATAAAGCAGGGGGGCAGATAATAAGTAAGCATCCCTCTAATTGCACATGAGGTTTCTACAACCGAAAGGCGGAGATGATGCTGTGGACCATGTGACATCAGCAGGAGGGTCTAACCTTACTTATAAAACATTTTCAACCTTTACATGCAAACAAGGTCCAGGCTAAGACACCCCAAAATCCAGGAGAAGATCTGTCTCCCTCTGAAAGAAGTGACAACAAAAGAGGACGTCATATTTTAAACTTCACAAGCTTTGTCATCTCAGACATCCGACCTGCAGGTGAGCCCTCTCTGTGTAATTGTATTGTGTTGTTATTTTTCTTTTATTTAAATATTTGGTTTAGCTTCATATAAATGGTACTGGGCCCAAGTCAGAAGTTTGTCTAGATTCATTACAGCAAATATTTAGCAAAACATTCAGTTCCTCATTATTTTGCTGACAGCTCTTATACTTTAATTTAGTCTTCATTCATCAGGAACCATGTGCAAATTCATTCATCTTTTCAGATATACCTACTGCTATTTCTATTTGAAGTCTCTGCGCAGGTAGATACGACGTCCCAATCTAACAACTAATCTTCAGTGCTTAAGAAATACATAGTTTGGATCACTCATTCAAATTTTAATTAAATGTTCTGTCTCATGCTGGTTTAAAGCTCCAGACCAGTGCATTTTCATAAAGCACAAAATTCCCACAGCACTAGTCAGACGTAACTGAGCTGAATTCGATTGCCTTAGTCACACACATATTATGATATATTATCTGCTACAGTTCACAATGACAAACTCAGACTCCAGGCGCCTCACCCTTTCCTCTCAGGAGTTATATCTCCTCTGTTGTTCTGTGTGTTGGGTGCCGCTGTGGGGGGACTTTTGCTTATACTGGATCCTCCTTACAGCTCAATGCCTCACAGCTTCATATAAAATATAAAATGAAAGCAGATTGTGAGCTTTGATGCTGCTTGTACCATCTGCTTTTTATTAACATTAAAGTTAGCACTTAGGCTTTACAACTGTCTAAGACATTTCATTGGAATTTCTTTTACTTCAAAATCTACATCTATAACAAGTTACAAATTGACTGGCAAATAAAACATTTTCTGACACAACATCATATAAATACTGTTAGACTATGTAGACGGTGGTGGCTTTACCAGTCAGTTTAGATATGAATCATTATGTTAGTTGTGTTGGTACTTTACTTTTGCTTGTTATTTGAGTGATTATTTTTAAATAGTAGTCATCACTCTGCTATCATTCACTTCGTCACAATATAATTTATCTTGCTCTACTTGGAATCAAAAGGGAAAGTACATGGACAGTGGCTGTATGCAGTTTGTTGTGATAGTGAAGCATCATGGAATTCCATTTCAAGCATAAGTTGAATATCAACATCAATCCTCCATGGACATATTTTGGATACTGGAATAAAGTAGTGGTTTTGTGGGCTCCACTCTGAGTATTATGTTGAATAGCAATGGGGTCAGACAGAGGAGCAACAAATGTCCACAAATATGTCTGCGCACTGCACGACTCTGAAGGATTAGTGTTTGTGGTCTCAGAGTGGCGGTGGAGCATGAGGGCCTGTGGTGGGCGTATGTTGTATACTGCAAATCACACAGGAGAAATCTCAAAATGTCAAGATTATCTTTTACAGTCTCTACTCATCTATTCCATAAAAAGGCACATTTCTAAATTCTTTACCTATAAAATGTCACCACCAAGTGAATGTGGGGCTGGCAGAAAGAGGTGAGCCAGAGGTTATGATGAGAGGCAGGAAGGCCACCCCTGAGCAGAGAATGACTCTTCATCATTCGTCACTCATCATCATCTATCATCTCTCCCTCTTTGCTCTGTCTGACCTCCAGCCCTCTGCCGGTGTTTTACAGCTGCTCCCAGAGCGCTCACAGCCATTAACAACTTTTCCCTCACATTCACTGAGCAGCAGGAGCACAAGACCCTTCATCGCTATGTTCCATTATGATGGAACTTGATAGTCATGAAATAGAGACTGGAATTTCCATTGGCCCCCAGCAAAGTTTGTGATTTCACTAACAGGTTAAGGTACGGAAATGTCTGTGAAACTTCTGTGAAATTCTGATCTACTAACACCTCAATAAACATAATTGTATTTGCAACAAATTACGTTAAAATCCTTTAAAAGTATTTCTTAAATCCTCTGGGGTCATTATAAATGTTAATATTAATAATTATTTAAAAAATAAATAATCATCTTTGCTTTGAGGTGGTTTCTCGCCCCATGATTGTGTCTGTCCCTCCTGTAGTATTGTTGAGTGACCTGTGAGAGGATAAGGCATTATTGGAAGCTGTGACCTGACAGGACTGTATCTGTGTGAGGCCTGTCCTGTTCACTGATGGTATAAATACAAACAGTACGTGCCTTTGTGTGGAGAATTTGGGAGGTAGGAGAGACAGCAGAGCTGGGGGTGCGCTTTAAAAGATTAAAAGTGGTCATTTGTTTTGTGCATGTTGTGTTCTGCCAAGACATAGCAATTTTCAGTGAATCTAAAACAGGTTTCCTGGCTCAGACTCCACATGCAATTGGCTGCCAGGAAAAGTCCCTTTTTTCCATCTACCTGTTTACATACAGGTAAAGTAGCTTTCGCGGGTCAAAAGGAGAAGGCTATTTTCCAGGGGGATAGTCCTATTCACAGGTAGACCTTTCCATTACACTACTGGGACACTCCTCCTTTTGTTCTGGTGTTTAAAAACCCAAAATACGTACTGTTTTTTGAGTTGGACCAGACCAGAAAACCTCACAAAGTGGAAGGAACTTGACTTATTTGCAGACAACAGGGGAAAAGCTACTTCTGTGACTTTTCTTCATTATACTGATTCACCATCCTGCTGATGTGAAGCTCTGTGACCAGCCCTGGAGATTATTTACTGAGACATTTACTAAGGTTGTTGCATCATTCACAACATCTTAATAATAGAAGTTTAAAGTTTATTACATGAGTTTTGTGTAGGGCGTATACAATGAAGCTATTACTGGGTAAATAAGGTCGCATCCACAGACCTGCGTCGCCAGGCCAGACTGTTTGAGATAATTGAGTAAATTGAAAACAGAGTGAGTCAACTGTGCCAGCATTCTTAGTGTTGCGTATTCAGAACAGCCCTGATAAATATCTATATCCAGACTGCATGCATAAGATCATGCCTTGAAAGTGAGGTCCTGTATACGAGTGAGCCTTACATCACTGTACGGTACAGTAGCCTCATAGACTGTATATCTCCATAGCTCATCCACACTTTAAGCTAAAGCCTGAAATATCATTTATAAGCTGCCCAAAGGTAATACAGGGTGCACTCACACATGCACACAAATGCACATCAAATTTTGAACAAAATTTTCTGACCACTATATGCTAACCAGCCAGGTGATAGATCAGCCTACCTGTGTGCAATCAGCAGAGCTAAAATACAGCATATGGAAATATTACATTGTGAATAGTATCTCCTCATTGTCCATCCATCCATCCATTTTCTTCCGCTTATCCGGGGCCGGGTCGCGGGGGCAGCAGTCTAAGCAGGGACTCCCAGACTTCCCTCACCCCGGACACGTCCTCCAGCTCCTCCGGTGGGACCCCAAGGTGTTCCCAGGCCAGCCGAGAGACATAGTCCCTCCAGCGTGTCCTGGGTCTTCCCCGGGGCCTCCTCCCGGTGGGACATGCCCAGAACACCTCCCTAGGGAGGCGTCCAGGAGGCATCCTGAGCAGATGCCCGAGCCACCTCAGCTGGTTCCTCTCAACGTGTAGGAGCAGCGGCTCTACTCCGAGCTCCTCCCGTGTGACCGAGCTCCTCACCCTATCCCTAAGGGTGCGCCCGGCCACTCTGCGGAGGAAGCCCATTTCAGCCGCTTGTATCCGCGATCTTGTCCTTTCGGTCATTACCCAAAGCTCATGACCATAGGTGAGGGTAGGAACGTAAATTGACCGGTAAATCGAGAGCTTCGCCTTCCGGCTCAGCTCCTTCTTTACCACAACGGACCGATACAGCGACCGCATCACTGCAGACGCTGCACCGATCCGCCTGTCAATCTCACGCTCCATCCTTCCCTCACTCGTGAACAAGACCCCGAGATACTTGAACTCCTCCACTTGGGGCAGAGACTCACCACCCACCCGGAGAGAGCAAACCACCTTTTTCCGGTCGAGAACCATGGCCTCGGATTTGGAGGAGCTGATTCTCATCCCAGCCGCTTCACACTCGGCTGCAAACCGCCCCAGTGCCTGCTGCAGGTCCTGGCTCGAAGAAGCCATCAGGACAACATCATCTGCAAACAGCAGAGATGAAATCCTGTGGTTCCCAAACCAGGCCCCCTCCGGCCCCTGGCTGCGCCTAGAAATTCTGTCCATAAATATAATGAACAGAACCGGTGACAAAGGGCAGCCCTGGCGGAGTCCAACATGCACTGGGAACAGGTCTGACTTACTGCCGGCAATGCGAACACAGCTCCTGCTCCGGTCATACAGGGACCGGACAGCCCTTAGCAAAGAGCCCCGGACCCCATACTCCCAGAGCACCCCCCAAAGGACACCACGAGGGACACGGTCGAATGCCTTCTCCAGATCCACAAAACACATGTGGACTGGTTGGGCATGCTCCCATGAGCCCTCGAGGACCCGATGGAGAGTATAGAGCTGGTCCAGTGTTCCACGACCAGGACGAAAACCACACTGCTCCTCCTGAATCCGAGGTTCGACTATCGGTCGGATTCTCCTCTCCAGCACCCTGGAATAGACCTTACCGGGAAGGCTGAGGAGTGTGATTCCCCTGTAATTGGAACACACCCTCCGGTCCCCCTTCTTATACAGAGGGACCACCACCCCGGTCTGCCATTCCACAGGTACTGTCCCCAACCGCCACGCGATGTTGCAGAGACGTGTCAGCCAAGACAGTCCCACAACATCCAGAGACTTGAGGTACTCAGGGCGGATCTCGTCCACCCCCGGAGCCTTGCCACCGAGGAGCTTGCCAACCACCTCAGTGACTTCAGCCAGGGTGATGGACGAGTCCGCCTCTGGGTCCCCAGTTTCTGCTTCCTCCTCGGAAGACGTGACAGTGGGATTGAGGAGATCCTCAAAGTATTCCTTCCACCGCCCGACAACATCCCCAGTCGAGGTCAGCAGCTCTCCACCTGCACTGTAAACAGTGTTGGTGAAGCACTGCTTTCCCCTCCTGAGGCGTCGGACAGTTTGCCAGAATCTCTTTGAGGCCGTCCGATAGTCCTCCTCCATGGCCTCCCCGAACTCCTCCCAACCCCGAGTTTTTGCCTCTGTGACTGCCCGAGCCGCGGCACGCTTGGCCCGCCGGTACTCATCAGCTGCCTCAGGAGTCCCACGAGCCAACAAGGCTCGATAGGACTCCTTCTTCAGCTTGACGGCATCCCTTACTTCCGGTGTCCACCACCGGGTTCGGGGATTGCCGCCACGACAAGCACCACAGACCTTACGACCACAGCTACGAGCAGCCGCATCGACAATAGAGGTGGAGAACATGGCCCACTCGGAGTCCATGTCTCCAACCTCCCCCGGAATCAGGGAGAAGCTCTCCCGGAGGTGGGAGTTGAAGACCCCCCTGACAGAGGGCTCCGCCAGACGTTCCCAGCAGACCCTCACAATGCGCTTGGGTCTGCCAGGTCTGTCCGGCTTCCTCCTTCGCCAGCGGATCCAACTCACCACCAGGTGGTGATCAGTTGACAGCTCAGCCCCTCTCTTCACCCGAGTGTCCAAGACACGCGGTCGGAGGTCAGATGACACGACAACAAAGTCGATCATCGACCTCCGACCTAGAGTGTCCTGGTGCCATGTGCACCGATGGACACCCTTGTGCTCGAACATGGTGTTTGTTATGGACAAGCTGTGACTAGCACAGAAGTCCAATAACAAAACACCGCTCGGGTTCAGATCGGGGAGGCCGTTCCTCCCAATCACGCCCCTCCAAGTGTCACTGTCGTTACCCACATGGGCGTTGAAGTCCCCCAGGAGAACAACGGAGTCCCCGGTTGGTGCACTGTCTAGTACCCCTCCCAGGGACTCCAAGAAGGCCGGGTACTCTGCACTGCTGTTTGGCCCGTAGGCCGACACAACAGTGAGAGACCTGTCCCCGACCCGAAGGCGCAGGGACGCGACCCTCTCGTTCACCGGAGTGAACCCCAACACGCAGCGGCTGAGCTGTGGGGCAATGAGCAAGCCCACACCAGCTCGCCGCCGCTCCCCGCGGGCAACGCCAGAGAAATGGAGAGTCCAACCCCTCTCAAGAAGTTGGGTTCCAGAGCCCAGGCTGTGCGTGGAGGTGAGGCCGACTATATCTAGCCGGTAACGCTCAACCTCCCGCACAAGCTCAGGCTCCTTCCCCCCCAGCGAGGTGACATTCCATGTCCCCAGAGCTAGTCTCCATGTCCGGAGATCCGGTCGTCGAGGTCCCCGCCTTCGACTGCTACCCGGATCTCTCCGCACCCGCCCCTCATGGCTCCTCCCGCAGGTGGTGGGTCCACGGGAGGAACTCCCGTGGACCCACCACGGGTCCACGGGAGTTCCTCCCCAGCACCTCATTGTGTTTATTACAATATTAACTGTATACAGACTACAAGAGTGTATATACTCCTACTGCTACTCCTCCTCCTAGTGATCCCCTTAAAAATAGTTGTGACTCAAAGCTACTTCAAACCACTAATAGGGTTAAATGTATGACTATAATGCATTGTGTGGGTGTTTTTCTATTGATCACTGCATTGAGTAAAAAGAAAGTTATGCTTCATGTGCGCTATGATCAAACATTGTTCAAATAAAACACAGTCCATTTTGCTAAAAAAATATCATTGACATATTATTTTTACACTAGCTTTATTGGTCCCAGATATGTCTGTAGGTTACTGAATATTTTATTGGCATAGATAAATATATTTTAATGTATGCATTTCCTGAGGTAACATCACAAATGTGATCCTTGTCTTTAAATAGCACATTGCTCAGTTTTGACTGACACATGTTGAAACATCACAATACGTTCCAGCTGTCGCCATGTGAATTAAGAACAGACCCCTGAGAGGAAAAGCCCAACACACGCTTATCTTTCTGTGTGGAAATCATTTGTGGGAAAATGTTTACATAAGATCGTGAAGTCAACATATCACAAGTTTGGGGCTGAAATTTATGTCTCTTTGCAACAGTTTTATGATATTTTGAGAACGATGTGAATACTGGACTGAGACATGTTTAGACACTTGAGTTAAATGAAATATGTTGTCCTGTAGCCAGTTGATCTCTCTGTAAAGCAGTTCACAAAGAAATGCCTTTGCAACACGAATAAACAAAGGGGGAGTTCTGGGCCATAAAAAGTGACAGTCCATCCATCTCTGGGCTCGTAGAGATTTAAGTCATGCACTTCTGAAATTCAAAACCCGTCAGAACATTAAACATGGTTTTCGTCACCACAAGCCATCAACGAAGCCGACAGGTCATCAGACTGAACATTGTTGTACAAAGTGATGATGTACGGCCAGGTCTTCACAAATGTCACACGCTGCACTTGGCTACAGTGAGCTCTTTGATCGGGTACAAACACTGAGGCTTCTTAAAGATGAGCTACATTATTTAAGCTTGTAAATTAATTAATCTTGAGGCAAAATCAGAACACTGTGTACTGTCTGCAGCTAATTTGAAAGTATATTATTGATTGTAAACTAACTGAGCAAGATCCACCCCAGCTTCACTTCTCTGTCTGACAACAAAAAGCTCTTCTAAAGCTGCGCATGTGAAAATTGGTAGGGAAAGCTAACAGTTGCTGAATGCCTCTCCATGCTCTCATCTTCTGCTTTAAGAGTTAAACAAGCTATAGTCATTCTAGCGCAGTATTCGGCTCAAAATCATAATATCCTGAGTTTCACAATAATGTCGGAGACTGTTACAATCCATCGAAAAAGCAGAGGCAATGGACAGTAAAAACACAGACTTTTTGTACAATGGATCAGTGCTGGTGAGGTGGTCAGATGAGCCAATGTGAGCCGTTGGTGTGAAAACAAAATAAAGCAGGCATGTGTGATTTTCTATTGAACCAAGACTGTCCCATTGATATTTCTATGCCAGTGGAGAGAACACGAACAGGAAGCACATTATGTAACTCAACTTACTATGCATAGATCATTAATATATAACAACAATTATAATGAAGTGAGCAGTGACAGAGTTAATTGGTGCATTTAATTCAGGTTTCCGCCCACACACATAGTCAGCATGATTCAATTACACCACATTAGACTCTCGTAATCTAAATCTGCTTCCTTTCATATGTGTTGAGGCTTGAGACAGCTAATTACAACAATATATCAGATTAATCACTGACACACTCACAGAAGTAGATACAAACGTCTATAAAAATCTGGCTGTCAACGTCTCAAACTTGACTTTTTATGAGGGCTACTGACCGCTCAAAGGTAAACAGTGCTCTGGAGTCTAGCTTCCTGTCAATGTGCATCAGCAGGTATGACAGACAGAACACAAAAGGCATGTCATTCATAGAAGTGTGGATAACAGGCCAATGTACTAGTGTTAAAAACGATCATGATATAATTTTGAAACCAAACTAATATTACTAAACTATATACATTTCTTATTTTAGTTGAAACAGGGGTGCCTACTAAAATATAAAATCAAATACAGGTTTAACTGTATAAAATAAATGAGGGCATAGTGAAAAATCTGGCACCAATCAAGCCTCATAGACGCTAAGTTGCTTATTGAGAAAGCCTAGTTTTACATTGCTTGGGCGCCACCTACCTGTCATTGTCCAACCAGTGCTCTTCTAAGTCGTCTTCTACTCAATCAGGGCAGACACACGATGGAGACCCACCTCTTTGTTGTTAAGTCCTCCCCTTTCCTTAGCCTCTGACCTGCCAAGTTGCTCAGACAGCATGCAGCCAGCGCTCCCATCACATTGACCTACAGCAGTGGGAGAACACACATTACACAGAGACGCGCTCTGTGGGATACCAGGACAAATCAAGACACTTCTCCAACTCCAACTTTTGAGGAGTTTGAGAACAGAGGAACTATAAAACGTTTTCGGATTTTAGACTGGGATTTTTGTCCTCAAAACCTGGATTAAGAGACATTTGGCATCAGAGCTGAGATAGAAAAATTAAACAGTGGACATTGGGAAATTATAGTGTTTTTTATTATTATCTTTTTCTATTTTTGCTTTTTGTGTGCAGGACACTGTGAAAAATGTAAGTTTGACTCAGAACATTTTTTTGCTTTTATGCATTTTGCTTGTGAACACTCAAGATCTGGGGTGGCATGTGTGGAGACGGCAGGGAAGATTTCTGTTACTGCCATTTTAAATATAGAAAAGCATATTTACTGTTTAAAAGTAAGTCAAAATAGTAAAGTATTTTCTGTTTATTTTCACACAGAAACTCCTTCAAGATGCTGTTCTCCAGGAGAGACCTACAGCAGTGGTGTTTTGCTCTCTTCTTACTCTGCTCCCCAGTGCCACATTACGGGCGACCCATTGATGCACTGAGCAACAGAATGTAAGTTCTTTTTATGTGTCTTTGGTCATCTAGAATCCTAAATTTACTTTGAGCTACTGAAAGTAGACTAAACTTTCAGAGGTTGTACTTTCGCTCTGGTTGGGTGGCAGAGGATGGAAAATGTGTTCATTTGTTAAACTTTCTGGCAGCTGTTTAGTTAGCCCTGGCCCACCTGTGTGTTGACTTAAAGCAGAGAGCGTTTCAGTGCGATAAACTCACTGCGCTGAGACTGAAACTGGCTGAACCCAGGAGGAAGGTTGTGTTTGCTCTAATATCCCATCTCCTGACACTTGACACATTTGGACCTCTTTGGCCAGACTCTGTAGGATGCTGCCCTGAAATAAAAATATATGATTCATATTTGTTCAAAGACCAAACCCTGCAGTATTTTGTTCAGCTACAAATGTATTTTTTTTTCCTTTTTTTTTTCCCAACAACTGGATAAAAATGCAGATAAATTTGTCAACTTCTACTTTTTCTTGCATTTGACCTTGGTAGAAGCAATAAATCACTATCTTGACACATGGGCTGTTATAAGAAAAAAGTAATGAAAGGGGCAATAATTAGACATTGGACGTTGCTGATCTCTGACACAATAACACAATAAATTCACTTAAGTAAGAAGTTAAGTACAGTCCGTTTATATTTGATCAAACATGGATGCAACGTCATCTAGTACACTTGATTATTCAAATCTTCTTTTTTGACATTTCAGTTATCAAAAAAAAAAAAAATGTTATCAAGAAGTACTACGTATGATGACATTACATTATTTCATTTCCATAAAATTTTATCTTTTTAGCGTAATTATCGTAATTTTTTATCAAAGTGTACTTTTTGAGCCGTCTAAGAGGCAGCCGGGACATGACCCTGACTTTTAGGAAACTCCAGCTGAGAAAGGCAGTTTTTCAGCCTATGAAGATTTATAAGATTTTCAGGAAATATCTGTATGCGTAAAAACAGTGACTTTCAAATGATAACTTGTGAGGCAGTTCTGAGCAGGGTGTTTTCATTATTCAACAGAAAAACACACTTTGACTTTGAACGAGCAAGACTTCAAATGTAAAAGACACCCTAACAAAAAGTACCTAAATTGATTTGACTTCTTTGGAGACACACGCCCCTCAGATAAACCAGGGCATGATGGGAAAGTCTTCCTCACCTCTATGTAGCTGGTGAAGCTTTGTTTGTGTGCTTAGACACCTGAAGTGTTTGGCCGGCAAGGTGGAGTCGTTGTTCCCAGGGTTCAAGCCGTGCACTCTGGGTGTCTGTTTTTACAGGAGTTAAGATTGTGAGTAATGTGACCCTGCGGCAAAGCAAAGCTCTGTTCCTCGTACTGTATGTGAGAGAGAATGGGTCAGATCCTGCAGGTCCTGAGGAGACACAAAGCACTGCATATTGTGTCTCCTCTTCTCAAGTGTACCTTACTAATGATCAATGATGCCAAACTATCCATTTTAGGTCCCTCTTTAAATCTTGCACTTTATATTTCCAACAGTTGCTCAATGTGAGATTAGGTCTTTATTTTGTGGAAAAATACTGGCTTACCCGTTTCATTTTCAAAATTTAAGTTGTCACTTTTCACTTTCACTATTGTATAGCTATTACACCGCCTTGTGGACAACACAGCCTGCTTAAATTAAAAGTCTGTGTTCACACTGTGTACTAGATTGTAAACAGATTCCTACATCTTCACCTTTTTTCTGTGGGCTGACAAAGTAATGCATCCACAACTTTGTTTTGTTTTACAGAAAACGCTCTGTGACACATGCCCAGCTGATGCACGACAAAGGACGCGCGCTGCAAGACTTTAAAAGACGACTGTGGCTACAGGAACTTCTGGACGTGGTCCACACGGCCGAGATCCGTGACTTACCCATTCGGACAACCAGCAGTGGGGGCAGTACTAGCGGCGCTGGCGGGGCTCTGCCTGGAGCAAGTCTGGACATGAACCTGAGCACCACAGGCAGCACGCTGCACTCCAAACCCCCCGGAGGAACCAAGAACCTGCCCATCAGCTTCAGGCTGGAGGAGGAGGAGGGCACCAACCTGCCACAAGAGACCAACAAGTCACAAACATACAAAGATGGAGGTCTCAAGGTCAAAAAGAAGAAGAAAGGCAGATCTGGGAAAAGGCGGGAAGGGGAGAAAAGAAAGAGGCGAGCGCGCTCACTCGGTTTGGATTTGCGTGAGGACCAGGGCAGCGGACTCCACGTAGAGTGGAGGTCTCTGCTAGGCCTGCAGAGGGCGCTGCATTAAAACGCTGTCAGACTCTGACGAAGGTGAATATTATCATAGACTATAGACTTTTGTGATGCTGTATTATAAAAGGTAACCCCTGCTACCATTTGTATTATATTTTGTGTGTGTACCTGTTTCAGAAAACAGCAGGTAATCGGTGGGGCAGACTCCTGAACTCATCTTACAGTCATCTGTAATAGTGATTGTTTGGAAGAAATAGGAAAATATTTATTATTTGTAAATATTTGAGAAAATAGCCGAATGGATAACGGAAAATAATCCAAAGTTACATTATCTGTGGGGCAGCAGATTTTAACCTCTGTGAAACCCCACTTTTTCTTTTTTTTTTTAATTCCATGTCAGATTTTTTACAATAATTTATTTTGTCTGAATGGTGTATTTATTTTGTAAATGTATCGAGGTGCTGCTGACCTTCTATATTTTTGTACCATAATGCACTTTAGATATAATATAAATATATATACCATTAATTTGTTTAAATGAAGAAATGATGATGGCTTAGTCTGTGTTGTTGTCATTTGTCTCCACACTTTTATCTGTTTTTTGTTTCTTTGCTGCTGTGTTTCCTGGATGTGTCCTTAATTCTTTATGTTTGTATGTTACCTCTGGTGTCTCTACAATCAGCTGTAGCCTACTTTCAAAGCCAAAGTTCACATGTGTACATAATGTGTTATTGATGGTTCAAAATAGTTGTTTTTGCCACTTGCACTGAGATTACTGAACAAATTAAATATTTGACAGTGTCTGATTAATTTGTGTCAATTTTCTCTATTTCAACTCAACCATCCAGCCACATGATGATAAAATGCTCTGTCCACATAGTTGAACCAGATGGGGGATATTATAGAAGTAAAGGTTTTTCTGTAGACATTATGTGTAATCAACTTTTAAGAATTTTAAATCTTTTTTCCCTAATTAGTTTACCTGCATTCAAGCCTTGAGAGTTCATAACATTTCTGTTTCACCTCGCCCCTATCTCCTCCCATTTTTCTCAATTTACCTGGACATAAAATCAGACTGCATATAATACATGTACGGTTGAAAGTATCACTTAACAAAATTTCAACTATAAAAACACAAATACAAATCTGCTATTTGCTACAGTGATGTGCAGTTTTTTCTAAATCCTGCAATTTTGAACAGGAAGTCAATGGGTCTGTCTCTATTATTAAGTTATTTTAGATCAATATTCCGCTTTAAAATGAAAGCAAATGCAAAATAATAATCTACATAACAGAGTTTAATAAGAGTGAATACCTGAAAATAGCGCGTTTTCTTTAAGTGTCAGTTAATGCTCCACCGGACCAAAGAGGGCGCTATTGAGTAACTCAATAGTTTTCCGAAGGGGCAAAGCAGAGTCGACCCACGTGAGGTGTTTTTCAGCAGCATGGGGGCTCCAGGAGGAAAGATCAACAGACCAAAAACCGTAAGCAGCGAATATTTTATACTCGCCAAATCATACTGTTCAGCTCGACGAGGAGAGGAGTTATAAAAGTGCTGCGTCAATATGTAGCATTGTCCTTAGTAGCTAGCCTAGCAGTAGCCTCACCGTGGAGCCTAACTTGTATTGCCAGTAGCTTAGGTTATGCATATTATCAGTGTCCTGTAATAAATGTCCGTGTCCACAACAGCGGATGCTAAGTGTGAGGTTGGAGCCTGCGCTCTGGCTTCTGTTGTGATATAAAGAGACACTTTGTTGACGCGTGGCATTTAAGCAAACATGGAAAAGTGTATGTTTCACATGCATCTAGTGACACCTGCTGGCTATGTACGGACACATGTTCTATCTGTTTATAATTGAGGTATAAGGACTGAATTGTGTATTTAGAAATTTTCAAAAAAATGGCTAATAGTAATGATGATTCTGTTTCCTTTTATATTTTATTCCAATATTATGGCGGAATGCTACTTTTCAACTACTCATAGTCAATGTTCCCTCTAATTTTTCACGAGTCTGAGCAAACACACAAACTCCCTGAGCGTCCCATGGACCACTGTGAGCAACATCAGACATGTGCACTGTGGTCATGCTGCATCACATCCATCCAAGTTAAATGGTTTATTAAAAGAATCAAATTACCGCGTTTACATTTCTGTTATAAGACTTTTAATTAAGTGCTTTAGCCACTTATTCAATGAAAATGACACAAATCTTGCTCATGACCTGTTTAGTATGTTAATACTATTGGAAGTATAAATATTTAATTTTAACTATGGCAAAACATGAGCTTCCAACCAAACCAAGCCAACTGTAAACTCCAATGTTGAAAACACACTTAACATTTTTATGATAAAGCTCTGACTCGTATTATGAGTATAAGCCATTGTGTGAAGCTTTTACTGTGCACTGAGTGAAATTGTCCTACTGTGTCTGGGAGACAGTCCAGTAACTCTTTTACAGTATATGACACGATCATTTGATTTTTACAACTCATAAACTAGTGACAGTCAATGACCAACACACACTGAGAGGAATCTGTATCTGCACAGCTGCTCTATTACTGTACATTTACATATCATATCACAACACAATATAAAATGTATATTTGTATATAAAATATAGTCAAAACGAGTGGTATGGGTCAAAATAAATATATATTTACAAACCACACACTGCAAATAGTGAACAAACACACACACTTCAAAATGTAAACAAACACACACTGGAAACTAATAATACACTGTACATGTGACAATGTGACAGTCATTCTGTGACAGTGGCTCAGTGGTTAGAGGTTGGAGGATCGAGTCCCGCTCGGACCAACTTCTGTCATTGTGTCCTTAATTCTGTCATTGTGTCCTTAGGCAAAACACTTCACCCAAGTGGTGTGTGTGTGATGATTGGGGGGGGGGGGAATGGCATTTGCTAATGCTAATAATTACACATAATACACATTTGACCCACAATTAAGTCAATAGCAGAATAAACCACGCTTACCGATCAGGAACAGCATCCAGTCCATCAAATCATAAGATCCTCTACTCCTGAGTCCACCATGAGATCTTCACTCAGTTCCACGAACCGCTCCGGGTCCGAGATGCCTCTAGTTTAACTTGTACAAACATCCAGTGTCCTCGGTTGCGTACTTCCTTTCTTTTGTCCGTTTCGTCATGTTTAAATGTATTTCATGTATTTTTAGCAATTAAAAAATGATGTCAACTATAACCCAGCCCACTTTTAAAATCTGACAATATGTGAAAGAAAAAATGTAAAATTACATGTTGCTTCTTTTCAACAGGAATTGGGGAAAAAGCTTTTTAAGCGGCGGCGAGTTTTGGGTCGAGAAAAAAGGAAAAAACACAGGATCGTAGGAGCTGTGGTCGATGAAGGGCTTATCACCATCCATCATCTGAAGAAGAGAAAGTGGGTTTCTGCTCATCAATTTTGTTAGCATGAATAAACAATACGTCTTTGTTATAAGAGAAAAAATATTGACTTAAAACATCCCAGTAATATTGTTAAAATAAATATAATATTGTATGGATATGTTTTTAAGGTCAAGTCCACGAGCAAACATCACATTGTCTGGAAAGAAGAGAAGAAAGCTGCTCAAACAACTGGGCCACATGGAAAAGGAGAAAGCCAGTATGGAAGGTAGTGCAAAAAATAATTGCAATGCACAAGGATAGATCACAAAAAATATGAATAATAAATATCTGAAAGAGCTTGTAAGAACCAAATGTTCATTTAATATTGACAACAATAAGATTCTGTCTCTTGTTGACTTGCTGACATTGGGAACCCTAAACATATCTTTTACTGAAGTAAGAGTATTGTTGTACACTATTAAATACACAACTCAAGTAGGAGTAAACACAAGGTCTCTACTCAACTAAATGTAACAGTACTTCGTGCCTCTTTTTATACTTGACATGAACTGAGTTTATTGATTTTTGAAAATGTCTACCTTCCACAGTTGAAATAGTTGGAGAAACACAGAAAAAGAAAACTGCTGTTCAAGGCAAGAAGACAAAGACGAAGAAGACGGCTGTGGCTCAGGAGGATGTGGAAATGGCAGATATGGAGTGAAGGTGCAGCACTTATCCACAAGGGTGCCTTCTGCTGTCTGTTTCAGATGAAAACAGTAATTTTGATTTCCAGGACATTTGGGGGCTGTTTACACAACCATGTGTCACAAATATAGTGTGTGCTTATGTATTATTAATGGAATATGCACAATAAACAACTGATTTTGCATGTATTGTATGATAGTAAATACATTTACATTAAGCATTTTTCAGTACTGTATTATTATTATTATTATAAGCATTATTGCAAATACTTGGTTGCCAACTGTGTTATGACACACATTTGGTTGCCAGCCCAACATCATTTTGCTGCTGTTTACCATGTGGAATTAAAGTTGTTACCAGCCCCATTTATACAGAAGCATTGTTATGCCTCATGGGTTAATTAAAATCTACAAAATGATATTCAAAAATCAAATGTGAACTATTTTCTTGTGTTTCTCAAATGGGTTAATGTAAAGCACCGTGTTGCAGCCAGAGCTGGTGATGTTGGGTCCCTCTCCATCCCTCCCCCTTCCGGAGGACAAAGACTAAAATGGGTCAGACTCAGGCGCGCAGCAGATCCTCCGCACCAGCCATCATGTAATGTACTCCATCATCCTGCAGACTGGGAACAAGATGCTGCTCGCTACAATCACGGTTTCCCCTGAACGTCTTCACCTTGTTTGAGATTCTGGCGAAAAGACAAATGTTTATTAGACATCCGTGTGTTTGCGCCGTTTGATTCAAGAGATGGCTCGGGTAAAGCTTGTTTGCGTTGTTCGCTGAAATGAACCGAAGAGAAAGCTACAGATGGATGCGTTCCCGGTGAAACAAGGTAGCCTACTCTGCATGGTTTATGTTTCTTGCTACCATTTAGAAATATTACTCAGTGCTCTTCTAGATAAGTTGTTAGTATTAGCCTATTGGTCCATTTGTTTGTTTAAAATGAAATTGAGAAGACTCTAAAGCTTACACATGAGAAATCTGCCATCGACTGAAGTGAATATAGCTGATCGTTTGGCTCTTGGTGATGGGGTCCTATGGCACCTGCTCATTTTGGCCTTTATTTCGCGGACCTTGGGCACTAAAGCAAAGAAAACATGTATAGTCTGTGTATTTTGCTATAAATATGCTTTTAAAGTTAGGACTGAAATGAATAACTCAAAGAAAACTGTAGATCCTTAATTAGGGTCACATAAGCACATTACCAACATTCATGAAGTGTAGACTGTTCTAATGAGTGTTTTTAGTGTTTTGAGGGGAAAATGCGTTGATAGCCAAGTTTCATAGAGAAAGTTGAATTATGACTCCTGCAGTTATAGTTGGGTAATCTCCCCAAAGTGGGTAAGATAATATATCAGAAACAGCTATAATTGAGATTGATGAACTGAAACTTGACTATCCCACACAGGTGAAGGAGTAAAGTCTTGTTTTGTGGACTCTGGACCTTGAGAAATCTAATGGAGGACGACTTGTACTGCCACCCTGGTGAGTCTTTAGTGCTGAGACATTTCATACATTGCAGTAAAATGTTAAAGTGTATTATAGTTATTTATATCTGTAAAATAACAAAAGTGATAGGCACAAATGTAGTGAAAATCCTTTGATGTTGTTATAGGTTGCACTGTGTTAAATCATAACTCCCCTTGTTCAAGTGTTCCATTTTTAGCTGTCTATTTTTACTCTGCTGTTATATTTAGTTCTTTTACATCTGTTGTCAGCTAAGATCTTTGGCTTTGTGACAGGAAATAATTGTAATGAATCTCTATTTACATTGTCTTCAAACACATGAGAAATAACTCACATTACAATACATTTTATTCACAAAGATCTACATGTTTAGATTCAACTTCCTGATATAATTGATTTTTTTTCTCCAACAGGACATTTTTAGATATCTGCTTCTCTTCCTTGGACATTGGTCTCTTTTTGATTAGTTCTGTGTTGACTGGGAGCTGCCATGACTTTATTAATTCCCTATCACCAAGGGTGGAAACTAATGCTATCTGCTATCTTGGCATTGCTAATGATTGTGCAATGTGTTTCAACTATGGAACCAGAGACCTGTTACTCAAGACAACATCAGAAAGCTATAGTCAATGTAAGACAGGCACTAACCAAGCAAGGGGTGCTTATGGACGCCCGAGTGGTCCGGTCAGAGCGAGACTGTGTCCTAGCATGTTGCTCTGAGGAAGTTAAGCCAGGTTTGTTCAATGAGTATCTTTATCCCAACAAAAAATGTACTCCTGTTATGTCTAACATGTCTATTTTTTAATTCCTACAGGGGCTAAGTGCAACATGGCTGTATTTAATGGCAATAAGCAGCTTGGTGAAGATAACTGCTTCTTATTCCACTGTGTGACTGAGCAGGACTGTCCATTAATGAAAGCTGCAGATGGCATTAACACGTATGACATCTACAAAGGTAAGGATACGATGTAAATACAATAGTTAAGTGATGTCATTCTAAACAGTAATTCAATTTTATATATGGCAATTTGCACAACACTGTTTTAAAATGTTTTACTGGACAAAAACTTTGAGGACATAAATAATCTGCTTTGGATTTTTTAGCATTAAAAAATCCAATGCTTGAATAATTCATTTCATTTAAAGCGACACTGTGTAACTTTCTGGAGGTGGCACATTAACTGCATGATTCCATGGAAAAAGAAAGTTAAAATCATACTTTGGAACATTCTCCATGGAGATAGATGCATTTTATGCCATACTGTGGAATATTATAGCCAAAGGAACAACATTTTCATGGAAAAAATCAGAAAGAGTCTGTTTTGTAGAAATGCAAGCATGCTCACAGTCAGGATGCATATTTTTCTATGTTTTTAGTTCATCCAAAACTTCCAAAAAGAAAAACATACTTTTTATTAAGTTTATTTTTTTTGGCTAAAAACTTACGTATGGATTTTGGCACTGTTTAATTGTTTTTTACTTATGCAGGATTGATTCATTTAACAACAGGGAGGCCAGCTGCTACCACAGTCTTGCCCATCACCAGTACTCCTACTCCAAGAACGACGTCAACTCCACCTCCTACAACAACAACTACAACAACTACAACAACTACAACTACATCCACAACAACACAGACCCCAACCACAATGCCACCCCCCACCACTACTCAGTCTCCCACAACAACCCCAGCTGTGGACACCGAGCCTCCTCCACGTTTAATCATCATCTCTCCCATACCTGCTGTGGCATCCACCACGACAACTACCACAACAGAAGTTACATCCATTTCGATACGAAGACCAAACAAAGCTACCAAAAAGCAAAACAAAAATACGAAAAAGGGAAGGTTGCATCCAGTGATCACCAAAACCACACTTGCACCTACTAGCGCTACTACAACACTTCATGTTATTATGGTCGATCAAGAGGATGCATTTAGAACTGCTGACAAACCACAACCGAAAGCGGAACTGTGCACCACAACACCTTCTACAACCACCACAACCCCAACCACCACAACTACTACTACTACCACTCCTATCCCAACCACCACTACTGCTATCACTAGTACTACCACCACTACTACTATTATTACATCAACAGCTCCTCCTCCAACTACTTCAACTGCAACTGTTCCTCCAACTACTTCCACCACAACAAAGGAGAAATTTAATCTAATAACCACTACTCCTGCAGTCAGTCTACTCATTGTACCCAAAGGTGTGGTCCAACC
Organism: Periophthalmus magnuspinnatus; assembly: GCF_009829125.3. Classification (NCBI taxonomy): domain Eukaryota; kingdom Metazoa; phylum Chordata; class Actinopteri; order Gobiiformes; family Gobiidae; genus Periophthalmus; species Periophthalmus magnuspinnatus. The sequence continues at coordinate 15,350,769 of NC_047148.1, forward strand.
GGAGCATCCACTGCAGGACCAAAGTCAGGCCAAATCTGCAACAATGGGCCGTGGGGCAGTGAAAAGTGGTGTGGTGGCCTTCATGGTCCTGGGACTTGCTGTGCTCACGATGGCATTGGCTATAGGGGGCAGGAAGGCTATGGAGTCCTTTGACAGGCGCCATTATACCAGGTTGGAGCTCAATGACTTGCACTATGAAGTGTGAGGTCAACAACCTCATTCACTTTTTAGGCAAAATAAACATGCTTGATAGAGCTAATAATTTTTAACTTTGAAATTTATACCCAACGCTTCATGTTGTATTATGAGCACTGCAATTTATAAGCCTTTGTAGATGTACAGCAGTGCAGATCTTGACTCTGTGGGATAGGCAAACTTTCATAACTTTTCTCACGTATTTCAGTTAGTGGTCACTTGTGAATGGCACCTGCCCCATGAACTATGGCCCTGAGGCTAGATGAGCTAAAGGCCATTTTGTTGCAGGACCAGCAATTGCACATGGCACAACATTCTTTATTCATGTTTTATATAATGGAATAAGCCACATCACCTCATTTATTATGTAAAGATTACATAGTTTAATCACAACTCAATTTTAACCACCATGAAGTCTATTTGATTTGTGAAAAAGTGTTTTGAATCTCAATATTTGGAGTATGTGTTCTTTGAATTACATTATACATAGATTTGAAACTTTCATCATGCTTTCGTTGATTAATGCAGGTGTTCAATTTTGTAATTGGATATTTACAAGTGTTAATCTCTCATTCTGCTGATTTTGGTCCCACTGTGTTGGACAAGTTCATTTTACATGTTTCTACATCATTCTGAATCGTTTTACTATTACATTATATTAGACCACACCATTTTTAATGAATATGTCACGTAGTCCGTACAAAATGGCCAAACTATCATTGTAAATTACAGACAGTGTAAAGCAATATTTTACTCCTAAATACTCAGGATGCAGAAAGCAACTCTGTTGTTGACTGTGTGTTGCCATAAGTGGTGCACACAATGCATGTCCTTGCCACAGCCATACAAGCTTAATGGTGATATCACTTACTTAGATGTGAGCCTCACTATCTTACTGTGTGGTTTTATGTCCACATAATCACTCACATGTGGATTGAATTCAATGTGAATGCAATCTTTAAAATTCATTGCACTATTATCTTGTCATTATTTTTAACTAATAGCCTATAACCTGCTTCTTTTTAAGTACAATGTTTTCATAAGTGCACTGGTTGTGCACTGGGAGATTATTACTACTGTATTACTTACATATATAGGAATGAATGTTATAAGTGTGCAGGCTAAACATGCTGGGACACGAGATTACCAGAAGGGGGCAGCAGAAACCTGGTTGATCTCAGGACTATGCTGCAGCTGCACTCGTGCCTACTGTTGATTTGCATTGATGGTTATAGTTTGTTCTCGTTTTGTGAAGTGATACCTTGGCATAGTTTAAAATTTGAACTTTTATTTGTAAGGATTAAAGAGTGTTTTTTCAACATGTCACATCTGTACCTGTGGCGTTTTGGTCTACTCTATTATATGATAATGCATTGGGTTTATTTTGCACTTTTAAGACACTAGAAGCAATTTTAGTACAAACTTTATTTGCACTTTTACTTTTACAAAGAGACTGGTCCTGGGCTATAGCCAAAATACAAAGCTCTTATACAAACTATATTTGTACAACACTTGATAGACGAAGTTAAAGGCAGGCATTTTTTGTTATATCTTACTGAATTAGCTAAACAATTATAAACTTATTTTATAGTTGCTTAGAATTTCCAACTTGTTTGTGTAAGCCATGTCTTGGAAGTAACTTTTTTTTTTTTTTTTTTGGCAAAACGTTGTACCTAAACCTCTTTATTTAAGTGGATGTTGCGAGTTCAGTTGACAAAAAGACATAAAATAATCTCAGAGACAAACTAGTACCGCTGGAATGCGCCTGTTTGGTTTTACTCGGTTTTGATGATCTCCGGTCGTGAGAGGCGCGTTCAGATGTCCATGGGATATGTTCCCACGTAGCGACAGTAAAATGAGTAGGCAATGAGGCGTTTACGGTTCTGTAACATTATCTTTGGCTTGAGAGCATGAAATGAGCACAACAATGGAAAACAGGAGGGCCGAGGAGCGCGGCGATAGTGGAGGGAGGGAAGAGGCGGGGGAATGAGCTTCCTCACAGCGGAAGGAGACGACGGATTTCCCGCAGGACAATGTGAGGAGCAGAGAGTTGATCCAACGCAGTTAGCGACCAGCCAACCAGTCAAGATGGAAGTTTGGGATTAATAAATTGTTTTGCAGTTGCTTTACAATCCAGTCGCAGTGGAATATTTTCATTTCTATCGAAGGAAACAGCCGCAGCGATGGGAATACTGCGCTGAGGCGAAAGCGGCGACAGGGCCAAGAAAAGGGAGAAAGATGGGTGTCGTGCTGCGGACTCTGTTGTTTAGTAGTTTTTGTTTTCTCATACGAGGTAAGATTTGTCATTAACACAACGATTTTCTTTGTTTCCCAATCGCAGTGTCTTTCCTGATGTAATAACAAACAGCATATATCAGTGCAGCTGTTAAATGCCTGATAGAAGAGGATATTTCCAGACCCAGGCCCGCGGTAGTTGTGGTGTGCGGAGCTAGGGTTAGCCGATGAAGCTATGCGTGCTTATCTACTCCTGTGAGATTCATATCACAAACAGATTATGCTTACACATTTATCTGAAAATGCCCAAGCGTATTCGAGGTTTAAGTCAGAGTTTCAAGTTCATATAAGAGCATAAGGGCATATATTTGAGCTTACTTAGCACTGGCTAACTTTCGATCTACTAAGTCCAACAGCTTGCAACCATTACTTGAAACCTTAGAATAGCACCAGCTAGCACAACAAATGCTATGGAGAGCTAGCAGATGATTGCTCTCTTTTGCAATAATTGTTTGCATATTCAAGAAAGACTGTGCATATCTGTAGTGATTGTGTGATATTGCAAATTTATTTGTCTTTTACATTGCATCATGCAACTTTGTTTGGCAAATAACCCTTACACCTTTTTAATAGTGCTAGATTTGAAAGTTCTCAGTTTCAGGTTCAAATACCTTTTAAATTTCGCTGTACTGTTCTTCCTATGTTTTATTATTTACATACATTAGGTTTTTGTAGTAGTTATTTCGTAATTACATGTAAAGCATTCTGTAAACCATTTATTAATGCGGTTTTACTCAGGTTTAATTGTCATGTATTTTAGTGCAATGGCTATTTATCCAGATAGGGATTCATGGAGTGGTCGATCTGGCTCTGCCTAAAGTACTTTACGCTGAGGGGGTACATGAGCTTCTGATACTTTTTTTAAATGATGTATATTTGGTAAAGGAACCCAGCACCTAACTCATGTGAAAACTGCTCTGGAAATGTCAAATTATGACTGGAAAACGGAATAATATCTAGTGTCCTTGTCTCTGCTTACAATTGGTTCATCAAAACACTGTATGCTATACACAATGTTTGCATATATTCAACTAAAACCAGAAGTTTACATATAATATTACTTTTTAAGTAATGTTTAACATCAGATCATATTTCTTGATCATATTGATTTTATTTCATTTTGTGATTTCTGCAAGGGTCAGAATTTATACATACTTGTCTTTAAAGATTTTGAGATAGCAAAAATCATGATAATATTATAGTTGGAAAGCTTCTGATGGGTGCGTTACACATCTGTCTATGTCTGCGTATGTAGATGAAGCATACTGTTCCTTTAATTGTGCCACAATGTGAAATCTTAAATCATTGGTGAATGATTTATCTTTGGATACAACTCCAAGATGCCTGAGAGTGCCACATGTGTCAGTTCAAAACTTACATCCAAGTGTAAAAAATACAACCATCCAGCCACTGTTCAGGAAGAGTTACTCGCTACATTTCTAAATTGACAGGACAAGTATATCATTTTTGGATAACACTAATTTTCATCATTACATTTGGAGATGGAGGAAGCTTGAGGGAGTGAGGGATGTGTGGGGAGTAGCATCAAGACTGGGTATTTTGCTGTCGGTAGGACTGGTACATTTTATCCAATTTCTAACCAGTAATTTAATAAAAGGTTTTTAACCTTTGTTAATTTTCAGTTTGGATATCATATCAGGGAATACAGTTATATAGGCCCCTGCCGGCAACCTAAAACTATGGTCAAATTCTATAATTTTTAATGTAACCTATAAAACATTCTGGACTGTTAATGTCAGATGGTGGGGAAATGTGTATGTAAATCTCTAGTTCTAGTTGTAAATAGTATTTCTTTTTGTTGAATGATGTTACTGATTGTTGCTGTAACACTGCACTATAGAGCTAAAACCATGTTTTTGTTTGTTTCCTCAGCCGTGCCTCTGCTGCTATATGCCAACAGACGAGACCTCCGGGTTGTGGATGTGGCGCATGAGAAGGCCAATGCCACAGTGGTGGTTGGTGGGCTGGAAGATGCTGCTGCAGTGGACTATGTCTTCTCACAGGGTTTTATCTATTGGAGCGATGTGAGTGAGGAGGCTATTAAACGCACTGTCTACAACCAGTCAGGGGCCAGTGTGGTACAGACGGTTATCGCAGGTTTGGCCTCACCAGATGGACTTGCTTGTGATTGGTTAGGAAATAAACTTTATTGGACAGACTCAGAAACCAACCGAATTGAAGTATCAGAACTGGATGGATCTCTGAGAAAAGTCCTATTCTGGCAAGAGCTGGATCAGCCCCGGGCCATTGCTCTGGATCCAACACGAGGGTAAGTGCAGTATTATTGACACAATTATGAGGGGTGGATGTGTGTAAACCACTGTTTCAAAGCACAAAGTCACTTTTCGGGGGTGTAATGGTACACATCAGTGTAGGTTTGGTTCGGTCCATGTGTGTAGGATTTTGATTACAAGTAATCAAAATTATTGGAGAGATTACAATAGAAAACAGGTTTACATGCATTTCCACTGAGTGTTCTTCATCAACTCTACTGTGATGTTTTGATTCACATTATACACTCCCTTGACACTTCAAAATAACACCACATAATATACTAGGGATGCAACAATACACAATACACAAGATGCAGAAATCCAGGTCTGAACCTCAGAATGATCAAAACCCGAACCCGACCTATTGAAAACGAACCAGACCATATAAGATCAAAGAAATTAACACAAGCCTTACAGTACACTTATGGAACTGCTCCAAGCACCATTTGGCACACCAAAAAAGGGTTAATTGTGCCATCCTTTTACAAGAAGAAAATGGCTCCATAAAAGCTATATCTGAACAGAAAAGACAGTGTTATTTAAAGATGTTACGTTTATTAATAATTCGCATAAAATAATAGAAGAGACATAAAAATGTATCCATAATTTTAATCTATGTATCTAGTTTTGCATTGAATTGTGAGAAAATTGTATCTTTACATGTATGTGCAATATACATAGCTTTGGACTTGCCTTCACTACACAGGCTCTTTGAGTTGCACTTTAGTCCTTAGAATATCCTGCTTTGTATGAAAAGCCCGTCTCCAAATTCACATGTTGGAAGGTCACAAAAATGAATACCCAGATAAATCAATAATAAAACTAAAAGTACTAGAACAAGTAAATATGAAAAAAACAACATATAAATAAGACAACATTTGACCTTTTAGTTAGTTTTAGAATTATCATGAAGCAAGAAATTGTCTGACATGGAACTATAGCCTCTTTTTGTAATGTACAGCCTTCATTATTCAGTACTTAAAAAACAATATCATGTAAATATATGGTTGGTATCAGAGGCACTGATGTTCTTGTTCCTCATTGATTATGGCATATTCACTGCTTTTCTGGTGTTTACTTGTCACTCACAACATAGACCACAGAAGAGGATGTAAATCCATTAGGACTCACATAAAAGAGACTTTAATTTATTCATTACTTTTATTTAAATGGCAGCCTGATGCCGTGTTTTTCTTTACGCCCGTTTTGGTTGTCTATTTATAAGGATTCTGTCTCAATGTTTGATCCTCAGTCCTCCGATAAAAGTCACTTTGCACTTAAGTGACACATCGGGCTCTAGAAAATTGAATAGAGTAGTAATATTTACTTACTTACAGAACAGGACCAGAAAAGGCCTATGTAGTGCAAAAGTGATTATAATGTTGCTATTCTCATCAAAAACGTATAAACCCAGATTTTTATGTTTTGTTTCACTCTGTAATCATTTTAATTTAAAAAAAGGAAATTATCTTTGAGCAGTTAAAATACAAGAATAGTGCGCTTCAATTGCCCCTTAAATCAAAGCTATATTGATTGATTTTGCTTTCATTCAGCTATAGTATGTGGTCTAGGGCTGGATATCATAAAGCGGTTGCCAATACGATACATATGTGCTCTTTCGATTTGATACAATTCAGTATGTTATATTTCAAATTGATTTGATGTGTTTCATTAAAAAATTGAAGGCAATCGGCTTAGTGCTCAACAGTTTAACTGCTCTATAGGCTCACAACATGAACACTACATCATGGCTGTGAGATCAAAAGTCTTTGTTAAACCACTACCTGTGTAAAGTAAATGTGAAATACAGCTATTTTAATTATCAAAACAATGAAAATATCAAATGCATCATATAAACAAATGTCCTTTCTCTAAACAAGCAATAAAATAGTAGAGGTCTCACAAAATAAGTTGGTAACATATACTAAAAATGCTCTTTATATATTGATACACCATCAAAATCGTAGAAGGCTGTATCACCAAATTTAGGATCATGATATACATTTTGATATTTTTACACACCTCTAATTTATATTGCAACCCAAGCTTTGATATTTTGTCTGTTTAGCAAAACATATTCTTATTTCTTTATTACATAGATGTTTTTGTGTGAGATCTCAATAATTTTGAGAACATTTGTAGGCACTGCGCCACGCCCCCTTTTAATTGACTACTCGATTCATAGGGTGTGTTTATAGACAACCATAAATGTCTTTAGCTGACTACAGCCCTAGTTTAAAAATATAGTCTTATCACTTTTCTTTTCCTTTCAAGAATGAATCATCATCTCTCAGTGAGTGCAGATGTGCAGACAGGCTGATATTTGCTGTTTTTAAAGAGTATTACATCAGACTTTGAGTATTGCATCTACCAAAGCTCCAGCATAGTTGGTTTGGGCTGACCAGTTGTCTACACAAAATATACAAAGTTTTGTTTTTGTGTGTAGCATTAGCAGCATCAAATAATGTTCAATAAATTAAAGTAAAAAATAATATTTTGGGCTCATTATTTATCCTATTTATTTTATTTCCTTAACTGAGAAATAGTTATTATAAATTGAAGACTTATAATCTGCCAATTTCTTCTCCCTGTTCAAATGAATGCAACTGTGTAATTGTGTTTTTCTTGGTGGCTATTGTTGTGGTTTGTGTGGCACAAAACCTTATCGCGGCTGGGTTACACACTTTGTCTTTCTGTGGTTGCTAAAAATCTGCCTGCTCCTACAATCTGTGCATCTAGTTAAACTGACTGCATATTGTTTATTGACAAAATATTTAATATTTTGTTGTAGAACACCCACTGCATGGGTTCACAACATGCCTATGCAAATTTCTGTTTCTTTGCTGCAATTTACATGTATTGTTAGATTTAGTTGAAAACTACTATAAAGTTAAAGGAAAATTGGTTCTGCAAATCCATGGTGGAACGCAGAGCTGGACTCATTTCAACACGGATGATTAATGCATCAGGTACCAAATACAATGCAGCTCTTGTGGTTAGGGGATATGTTGTGTGCACGGCATTTCTCCACTGCTTTCTTCTTCACTCTCCTGGGACTAAGACTTTGTTTAGCCAGGAAAAGTCCCCTGAATTCAAATCCAATGTGTCTCTGAAGATTTAAACATTACAATTGAAGGACTTTAAATTACTTTATATAGTGTGTACATGCTATGTGTCACCAGTAGCTTGCTTGCTGGTAGTATGTCTTTGTTTGAGTGAAACTGAACCAGCTGCTGTTTTTAAAGATATTCTTGCTCCCAGGCAAGCTATCAGTTAAAGCTTTTGTTTTGAGTTGAATGGGATTACGTGGAGAGGCCCAATAGCTCTGTTTTTGGGTCATTTTTTCTCATTTGGAAACATGATGTTTGAGGATATGACAAGAAGTACTTTAGTCTTTTCATTACTGATAGTTATTTGAAACATTGTTCCATTCCACTCAGCACCAAGTTCTTTAAAATGCAACAACAAACATGTTATTATCTCTGCTTATTTTTCATTAAGGACACAGTTCTGTCAACAAGAGATTGATCAAAATTAAGTATATATCGATATCTCTCTATATATTTTTATTTTCATCATTATTTATACAGTACCAAGTTAAATGTATAGATACACTACCAGTCAAAACTTTCCTTTATTTTTCTTTATCTTTATTTTCCTGATTATTTGCATTGTAGATTCTCAGTGAAGGCACTAAAACTATGAATGGACTTGTATGGAATGTAGCAAACAAAAATAAACTCAAATAATGATACAATAGACACCCTTTGCATTGAACCCTGGTTTCCTCTTTTGTTACTTTTTGACCTTGACACACCTGTGAAGTGAAAACCATTTCAGGAGACTTCATTAAGAAACTCATTTAGGAAAGGCCAAGTATTCGCAGCACTGTCAACAAAGAAACAGTTGGCTACTTTGAACATTTGAATATAAAATATAAAATAAAATTTAGTTGAGTTATTTAGCTTTTAATGTTCACTATATAATTTGATATATCTTGCATCTTATATTTCATACCTTCGGTGTGTGTATATAAGATGTAGTAGTAGATGTAGTATAAAACAAAAAAAAACAAACAAAAAAAACATTGAATGAGATGGTTTGTCCAAACTTTTGACTGATAGTGTATATTGCTTTTTTGGTAAATTTCTCAAAGCAAAGTTACTATTTATGGAATGCAGTTGCATATTTGTTGTTTTGATTATTTAACTGTGCTGAGATGCACCCGATCCGGGATCAAGTATTGGCTGAAAACGACCATAGAAATAAAAGCCAACTTCACACACAGGTGCAGTTCTCTGACAGACTAAATCACCTAAATCAGATGTGACACTCAACATTTTCATAGTTACAGCGCCGTGCTTATATTTCATAGCAGGCTAACGTTGCTAAGTGGTGCTGGCGATTCTTTGCTTTTTCATGATTAGTAAAAAGTTATTGGTTTTAAAAGCGGTATAATGGTGTTGTATATTAATTATCGGTGGTATAGCAGTGTCTCCCTTGCGATTGGCACAGAACTCACTATGCACAGACAGTCAATGTCGGTAAACATATTTCTTATAAGTGTGAAACAGGCTGTATGGCCGACAGGAGCTCAGTGTTTGTCCATTGACTCAACTGTTTGGCGGTTCGAATCCCGCTCTTGACATAAACATCATTGGTTGAGCGGTCAGCTGCACTGACCCACAGGTTGATGGTGCGATTCCAGCTCCCACAGATGAATGCTGTTTGTCTTGACCAAGGACAGAACCTTAACCCGCCACACCCCCAGTGTCTGCGTACACAAGCGTGTGAATGAGAGTGAGAATGGGTCTGTGGTTCCTTGATGTAAAGTGCTTTGAGTGCCTTAAAGGTGGAGAAGTGCTATATAAACATGTAACCATTTACCATTATGAGCTTTGGGGGGGAAAATGTATTGATGGTTCTCTAACCCACCTTTCTCTAGAGAACGGGGTTTAACTGGGCAATATGACAATTCAAAAGTTGTGATCAAATCCTGAAACGTTGTGCTAGTTTGCCGTCATATTGTGATAGAGTTCCTTTGTTTTTTGAGCAAAGAGCTGCCTCAAATAAAACCTTTTCCATTTCTTCTGTTGGTAGGCCTGCAGTGCTCTACTGTGCTTTGAATGGATATAACCAGTGAATCACAGTGAAATGTGCAATCTCAGAAGCAGAAGATGCCTTGAGTTACATATAAAAAGACAGATATTAATTTGCTTCATATAATGTACTACAAACAACATGCCTTGATGGCAAGTTTGGCAACAAATCAATAGACACACAAAAAGATCATGAAATCTTGATCTAGGCTCTAAAAATTGCAGTATTTTTCCCGGCACCACTATCCTTTTCTGGCCAGGATATTGTAAAGGGCAGAAGTTCTAGTGCTGCATGTCTGGCAAATATTCACAATTGTAATATTTAATTTCATTTGATTTTATTAAAACAAAGACAAACTTTTTCAGAATAAACTTTCCAGGACATAAACAACTTTTACATCCTTGCTACAAAAAAGTCCGACCCTTTTTCTAAACCACATGCTTACAAGGATGTGTTCCTCTCAGTTGAAAAGACCCAAGCATATTGACTATTCAAAATGGCTGAATCTTAAGCTTGTTGAAATTTCAATCAGGATTCTGTCTGATGACACCTTCCAAAGGTGCAATTAAGGCCCTGGGCCACATCTTTTGAGAATCCTATGGTGGACCACCAGTTTTATATTTGGTCTGTTTTGTGGGAGTTGCACTTGTTTGTCCCAGAAACTTGCTGTGGTTGTGCGTGGGGGAGGGGTGCACTTACAATGTGTGGACGGGGGATGCTGGGTGGGGGGCTGTCCAGCTGTGATGGTAATTACCACAAACGGACAAGAATTAGCTGCACAGTGGTAACCCCCTGCATACATAAACAACTCTCTTATGCCCATGTTGTAGCAGCTCAAGGTAGATATTTCACATTTGTCAATACACCACATATTGGTGTAGTGAATGAGTGAACTTAGACCAGAACTGCTTTGAAGTAAGGGACTGTTGTAATAATTTTTCACACAAAGGGAAGAATATATTTGCTTTTACCAATGCCACATTTATGAAAAGGACTGTACTTTCAGTCTGAGCCTGTAGTTGTTGCATGGGTCTAATGCTTGTGGACAGTGTTGAGTCTCAAGTGCAGGTTCAACATTAGCTGCTGATGTCGTTGCTAGGCAACCTCAGTGTGAATGTGTTCTTCTGAACCATCAGCAAGCTTTCAGGACAGCCTCGCCTCAGGCGTCTTTAGGACTTGTTTAAAAACAACGCTTTACCCAAAAAATGTTTCACTGAAGATGTTGGAATAACAGGTTGTGTGTATACTATCATCATACAATGTTTTAGATCATTTATATACTTTTTATTTTAAGATATAATATGTTTTATATTTTAATACTTTTTTTTGTTTGTTAAATCTTTCTCTATCCTAAGTACAGTAATACGTTCTACTTGTTTTTCAGGTATATGTACTGGACAGATTGGGGTGAGATTCCCAAAATTGAAAGGGCCGGAATGGATGGGACCAATCGTTCCATTATCATTGATAAAGAAATCTTTTGGCCCAATGGGCTAACTCTGGACTACAGTCAGGAGAAATTGTACTGGGCTGATGCCAAACACAACTTTATTCACCGCTCCAATCTTGACGGCTCCTCCAGGTATGTGTCTGCAGTTATGTTTCCTAAAGAATGATGCTGGGCTGTACATAGTTCTATGTGGTTCTGTCTTGTTCATTACAGAGAGGTGGTCGTCAAGGGAGACCTGCCCCATCCGTTTGCCCTGACGCTCTTTGAGGACACGCTGTTCTGGACCGACTGGAACACCCACTCCATTCACTCGTGTCAGAAACAGACAGGTGGTGAACAGCGAATTGTTCACTCAAATATTTTCTCCCCTATGGACATCCACGTCTTCAGCCCCAAAAGACAACCTGTTGGTGCGTTGGAACGTTTCTGCTTTCTTACATGTACAATGTGATTGTAATGAATAATGCTGACAAAAGAAACTTTCTTACATTGTGGGTTCTGTGATAATAATTATTTTTCTCACTTTTTTCTGTTGAGCAGTGCCATCTCCCTGTTCAGTAAATAATGGCGGCTGTTCCCACCTCTGCCTGCTGGCTCCAACAAAGCCCTTTTACCAGTGTGCCTGTCCCACCGGAGTCCAGCTACTAGAAGATGGGGCGACCTGCAGAAACGGTGAGGATGCTCTCGGTAGCCAAAGTTTTAATTTGATCTGAAACAAGCAAAATGATGCTAAGGATCTGAAAGTTGAAGCTGTTCTTATTTTGCTTGATTTGGGTCCCAATTTGCCTCTCCCCAAGTTTGGATTTTCATAAGCTCTTTAGACACATGCAAAGGCGTGCAAAGTCAATGTTTTGCCTGTGACAAGATTTTGCCATGGCTTTTAAGTTCTAAAACTTAAATGCCAAAGTAAAGGCATGTTTTAACAATGAATAATTTGTCCTTTTCTTTCACAGGTGCAACTCAGATGCTGCTGTTGGCGCGAAGGACTGATTTACGCCGCATCTCTCTGGACACACCAGACTTTACAGATATTATCATGCAGGTGGATGACATTCGTCATGCTATTGCCATTGATTACGATCCAGTGGAAGGTTACATCTACTGGACAGATGACGATGTCAGGGCCATCCGCCGCTCTCGGCTGGATGGCAGTGAGGCTGAGTTTGTGGTCACATCTCAGGTCAGTCATCCTGATGGCATCGCAGTGGACTGGATAGCACGGAATCTGTACTGGACGGACACAGGGACGGACCGCATTGAGGTGACCAGGCTCAATGGGACCATGCGCAAGATTCTCATAGCTGAAGATTTGGATGAGCCCAGAGCTATTGTCCTGGATCCAGTGGCTGGGTAAGAATAAGACTACACTCTACAAAATGTATTTGAACAGTCAGCTCACTGCCTACAGTGTGACACATTGTAACTAAATGTATAAGTCCACCAGCACATACCTGACTGTAATTAACCCATAAGAACCCACGGTGACATCAGTGTAACAAACACTTTGCAGAAATGTGATCTATGTGGTCAACTTGGTCTGTGGTATATCCCACATAATCTTCCTTTAAGGAAAAATGGGTCCGGGTTCTTATGGGTTAATAAGCATACCATCTGTAAAGAATTTACCAAATTAATTCTTACTAATAACTTATTCTCACCTATTTTTTATTAAGCTTTATGCTATTTTTGGACAGATTTATTTGCTACAATAAATGTAACTTGTCACCAATTGTTAATATGACCAGACACAAGTACACCATACAATTGAGTTAACATATTTCTTTGGGGGTTTTATCTATAAACATACTTTAACTACCATTGTAATATTTTGCACAGTTATATGTACTGGACTGACTGGGGTGAAGTGCCAAAGATCGAGCGCGCTGACTTGGATGGGATGGAGCGCGTTGTGATGGTCAACACATCGTTGGGCTGGCCCAATGGTCTTGCCCTTGATTATACTGATCGCAAAATCTACTGGGGAGATGCCAAGACAGATAAGATTGAGGTAAATATTTATTTGAATTAAACTCTAAAATCTGAATTTATATTGACATTCTAGTAGCTGTTTTCTGCCAAAACACTTGTCAAATGTTTTGCTCTGCCAGTTTCTCCTATTCTATTGAATTTTTGTTTTGTATTTTAAATATTTTGTAGTTTTTGTAATTTTGTAACAAGTTGATGTTTGCAAGATTTCTAAAAAAAAACAAACGTTTCCAAACCAAAAAAAATACTTTTTTTAGTCCAACTAGGATCCACAAAAGAGGGAGAGTGCCCCCTCCTCCTCATGGTTTGAGTCCAGCTGTTTTTTGTGGAGCAATTCCACATCTGGTTCCGATTGGGGCGTCCTCTCCAGCTGTGGTCTACACTGTTTAGAATAGACCAGAAACTGAAACCATTGCCACACTGCGGTCACCTCTCAAACCAGCAGACCTTTGGTCTGAAAATAGAAACGGCCTTTTATATTTATACCCCAGGTCCTATTGTATGTTTTTTGTTACTAGTGTCATGGATGTCTGAAAATGTTTGGAAATGAGTTAAATTGTTTGCTTTAATTTAGTGAATTACTATAAAGACATATCTCGGTCCATGCTGTCCTCAGTTGCTGATCTCTCTCAGATGAGATGTCAATATTTTGTTCTGTTTCCAGAAATTTGAGCATCTGCTATTAATAATATTTGGTTATTGGTTAGTTGCATAGCACTAATCTTATCAAAACCTCAAAGGTTATAGAATTAAAAATAAAATTCAATTCTTCTAAGAACATTTTTTTTTTTTGTGATGTCATTTGGATTTGGATTTGTGAGGCAATTTTTATTTTAACCAAATAAAAGTTTTTTTAGTGTATAGGAAAGATAAAACCGCTCCACTTGTAAAACCTCCTACACTGGACAGGGCCTTGAACATAACCTTGCCTTCCACACTATCTTATTTGTTTTATCGATGCCAGCTCTCTCTTCTTTCTCTACCTGCAAATGTTTCTGCGCACACACCAAATTGTTATACCTGCTCCTAATTTTTTATTTATTAAGATTCTACAGTGACACCTGATTGTTATTTGACCTGGAGGAGGGCTTCGTCCTGTTTGTTCCCATGGAAATGTAGTTCCTTTGGTTATAATCGTGTACATTATGGCATAAAACTTATCTATTTTCAAGGGGAATGTTCTGAACTGTGGTTTTAACTTTCTGTTTCCATGGAGTCATGCAGGTGGCATGCCATCTCCAGAAAGTTACATACTGTACCTTTCATACTATCTCTTTAGAACCTTGCATCTATTTTTTCTGTTGATATTAACAATATATATTGCCGCTCTTCCAAGCTATAGAAACGCACATCATGTGGCAACCAGAAAGCACATTGTAAATTGCTGCAAGTTTAATGTTTCTAAAATTCTTCTCTGTATTAATAATAATAATAATAATAATGGCTTACACTTGTAATGCACTTTACAGGATGTCAAAGCCTCTCAAAGCGCTACACACTATAGTCATTATTCATTCATGTCCACACTTGGTGATGGTAAGCTACTATTGTAGCCACAGCTGCCCTGGGGCAGACTGACGGAAGCGAGGCTGCCAATCTGCGCCATCGGCCCCTCCGACCACTACCTATCATTCGAGCACACACCACTTTCATACTAGGCAATGTGGGTGAAGTGTCTTGCCACAACGACAGAACTCGATCCTCCGACCTTCGGGTTGGGGGACCAACACTCTAACCACTGAGCCACTGCCTATATTATAGGGGTGCCACTGTATTATAACACAAAACTAATGCCCATCACTTTAAATGATTTTCCCTGTTTTTAGGTTATGAACATGGATGGAACAAACAGACGGGTGTTGGTGGAGGACAAACTTCCTCACATTTTCGGTTTCACGTTGCTCGGGGACTATATCTACTGGACCGACTGGCAGCGGCGCAGCATCGAGCGCGTGCACAAACACACTGCGGAGCGCGAATTCATCATTGACCAGCTTCCTGACCTGATGGGCCTCAAAGCCACATATGTGCACGAATCCTTTGGTGAGTAGTAGACAATATTGAATGTTGTATTGTACTGTATTAATTGCATACTTTGCTGTTATTAACCCTTATAAAAACGTAAATCACTGTAACTTGCAGAACCTTAACAAAAGTGGCTTAGTTTAACTGGATGTATTTCTTCACATGCAGGGACAAACCCATGTGCTGAGAATAATGGAGACTGCAGTCACCTGTGCCTGTACAAGCCTCGGGGTGTGCAGTGCGGCTGCCCCATCGGCCTTGAGCTCATATCTGACATGCAAACATGTATTGTCCCTGAGGCCTTCCTGCTCTTCTCTCGTCATACTGATATCCGTCGCATTTCCCTGGAGACCAACAACAACAATGTTGCCATTCCACTCACTGGGGTCAAAGAGGCTTCAGCTCTTGACTTTGACGTCACTGACAATCGCATCTATTGGACTGATATCACATTAAAGGTAATCATAATTTAGGTGCTGTGAATACCTATGAATCAGTCAATTAAAATTTTGATTTGTTTTGTTGTTGTGAATAGGCTATTTTTGATGCTATGATTGTAAACCTTTTTGTACTTGTGACTTGGAAAACTGGACTCTCATTATTTTGCTTTCGCAGACAATCAGCCGAGCATTCATGAACGGAAGCTCTCTGGAGCATGTGGTGGAGTTTGGGCTGGACTATCCAGAGGGAATGGCTGTGGATTGGCTGGGAAAGAACCTGTACTGGGCTGATACCGGCACTAACCGCATCGAAGTGGCCAAGTTAGATGGACAACACCGCCAGGTCTTGGTCTGGAAGGACCTGGACAGCCCCAGAGCTCTAGCTCTGGACCCAGCTGAAGGGTAAGACCTTTTATCAAACTATGATTCTATGATTATTCTGACTCTCAGTATTGTGGTTGTTTTATCAGAGGATAATATTAAATTAATCACTTTTGTCTGACCAGGTACATGTACTGGACGGAGTGGGGTGGAAAGCCAAAAATTGACCGAGCAGCCATGGATGGCACAGGTCGCATCACGCTGGTGGCTGATGTAGGTCGAGCCAATGGACTTACGATTGACTATGCAGAACGGCGCCTCTACTGGACAGACCTAGATACTACACTAATAGAGTCATCTAACATGCTAGGTAAGTCTTGAGTTGGCCTTCATCTAAGTTAGTATAACGAGGAATGTAAACCATCATTCAAATCTCCCTTTAACATTATAATAAATTATGCTTTTAATATGCATTTTATTTTATTTGTGTTTAGTTCTATAAAATACAGCTTGAAGAATCCAGCCTGTACAGTTAAGTGTGTGGTCTGTTACATAGGTCAGGACCGGGAGGTGATAGCCGATGACCTGCCTCACCCCTTTGGGCTCACACAGTACCAGGACTACATTTACTGGACAGACTGGAGCCAGCGCAGCATAGAACGTGCCAACAAGACCAGTGGGCAGAACCGCACCCTCATTCAAGGCCATTTGGACTACGTTATGGACATCCTGGTCTTCCACTCCTCACGGCAGGGGGGTTGGAACGCATGTGCCTCTACCAATGGCCACTGCTCCCACCTCTGTCTCGCAGTCCCTGTCAGCAGCTACGTCTGTGGATGTCCAGCCCATTTCTCCCTCAACTATGATAACAAAACTTGCAGTGGTAAGGTCCATTGTAAACATTTCTGTTGGAGCTTTTTGTGTTGTATGGGGGCTTTACTAACAACTGTGTGCATACTTTTGTGCATTTTAGGCTTGGGTTTTCCTATTTTTGAGAAATAGTCTTTGTCATTAATTTACTTTGTAGCAATCTGTTCCCAAATGTAAATATTTTCAAATATTTACTTTTTCTTTCAGCCCCAACATCATTTCTGCTGTTTAGTCAGAAAACGGCAATTAACAGGATGGTAATAGATGAACAGCAGAGTCCAGACATTATTCTCCCAATTCACAGTCTGAGAAATGTGCGTGCCATTGACTATGACCCGTTAGACAAACACTTGTATTGGATCGACTCAAAGCAAAATGTTATCCGTCGAGCTCAAGAGGATGGAAACCAGGTGGGTTAAAATCCTCCAACCTTCTATGATCACTTTCTTTTTCTTGTGGCTTCTAACCAGACTTCTACTTTGGCTTTGCAGAGTATGACAGTGGTGTCTACCTCACTTGGCGGACCTACTCAAGGCCTACAGCTTTATGATCTCAGCATTGACATCTACAGTCGCTTTATTTATTGGACAAGTGAAGTCACCAATGTCATAAATGTTACCCGGACAGATGGAAGTAGAGTGGGAGTTGTCCTCCGGGGGGAACATGATAAACCTAGAGCCATTGTGGTCAACCCTGAGAGAGGGTAAGTGCTACAGTGTCAGAAAATTATGGTTCCATGTGCTCTGCCCTCTACGTGATGCGTCACCTCATAGAGCTATAGTTACATATGTAACTAATTTATTTGGACTGATTGTGTCCTCTTGGCAAAACATTGAATCCATATTGAGAACCCAAAAGATAATACCGTTCAACAAATCAGTGATGCCTAAAGTGACGGTCACGAAGATGAAGGTATATTTGTAAAATCAGCACTGTATTTATCTTTTTTTTCAGTATAGTTTTGTAATAACAATTACAATAATAATAATAACAATAAATAATAATAAACTACTAAAATTAATCAAATTAAAATTCAATTGAATTTAGATGTTTTGCAAACTATTATAGACGCCAGTTTCAATTTGCAGCATCCCAGGTTGGTTGCTTGATTATTTTGTGGGACCAAACCTGAAAACTTTGGGAACCACTGCTCTATCCAAGTGGTGGAGGAAGTGCAGCCTCATTTCTAATCACTCTAATTTGTTCATCTTGTTCATTCTCCTGCCTTCTGCAGTTCTGCCTGCTGTAGCTGTGTGGTGCCAAGTTGCTTGTTTTCCGAACCATAATTGCAGGCTTTCCTTGGAGCTATGGTTCTTACAGTAATCTCTGGGTCATTGTGTGGTTGTGAAATGAAGTCTGCAGATGTTCTGGTACCCATCCAGAGTGCAGAACAGGCCAGAAACAAACTTTCAATGCAGTTAATTTTCTAGAGCTTTAAACCTAAAAGCTGAGGTGCCTGATTTTCAAGGCATTAAATCATACAACCAGCTCTGGACCCCCACTGTGGAATAACACTGATGCTGGTATTATGTCCATGAAAAACTTGTGAAATCAGCTTTAATATTGTTTATTTTAATAGTTTAGTGCCTCAGTAGTTAGAGCAGTGGCCCCTCAACCCAAAGGTCAGAGGATCAATTCCTCAAATAAAGTGCTGTCATTGTGCCCATAGGCAAGACACATTGATCATAAGTGATTGGTGGTGGTTGGAGGGGCCAATGGTGGAGATTGGAAGCCTCCGTCAGTCAACCCCAGGCCAGCTGTGGCTGCAATAGTAGCTTACCACCACTGAGTGAAGTGAATGAATGACTATAGTGTACCGCTTTGAGGGACAAGCCTGTTTATTGTGTGTATGGACCTAATTTCACTAAAATATGCAGGGTTTTTTTTTATAGAAATATTGATTATTTATAAATTCTAACACTATATATATTTAAAGTATAAAGTAAATAATATAACTTAATTGGAAAACAAAAAATAAAATGAATTGAAATAAAGATTTTCCTCCTTTTTACTGCTTCCTACTTTGTAATTAACCAAACTGTTGGTGTTGTCTTGTCCTGCAGGTACATGTACTTTACTAATCTGCTAGAAAGATCTCCAAAAATTGAACGTGCAGCACTAGACGGGACAGAACGGGAGGTGTTGTTCTTCAGCGGATTGGGAAAACCGGTTGCTTTAGCCATAGACAATGAAGTTGGGAAGCTATTCTGGGTGGACTCCGATCTGAGGCGCATTGAGAGCAGCGACCTGTCTGGTGAGCATACTTTAACATTGACAATGTAATCGTTCATTTGTAAAGGAGAGATCCATGGTAGAAAATGTCTGAAACATATTCATCTGAAAAAATGTTACAGCAACTATTTATGCCCACATATGAAATTAAAAAGACTAGACAAACGTTAGAAGTGTCAATTTTTGGTGACTTTCCTTTCAAAGGCTCACTATGTTTTAACTGTCTATAGTTTTTTTTGGAGGTAGGTGGGAGATGGGGACAGCACATTCCTGTAGTGGGAGGAATGTAAACCATGTGTAGTAGTAGCCTCTCTGCTCAGGACATAAACATGAGGCTGTCAGACCAACAGAGGCGTCATACTCTTTCATTTTTTTCAGCTGCTTACATTTATACTACTACTACTACTGACCTTTCACTGACATTTATTTTGAAACAACCTCTGACATATTGGTCCATTGCCACCTCCCTTATCCACTCTCCCGCCGTCCCCTTAGTTCCTCTCCCATTTTGTTGGCTTTACTCCTGAAGTTTTCTCCCCACAAACCTTTTGGTTTTGTCCCTGCCACTGTGATTTCAGGTGCCAACCGCATCGTGATTGCAGACTCAAACATATTGCAGCCTGTTGGGCTAACAGTGTTTAGGAACCATTTGTACTGGATAGACAAGCAGCAGCAGATGATTGAACGCATAGACAAGACCACTCGAGAGGGGCGTACCAAGATACAGGCCCGCATTCCTTATCTGAGCGACATCCATGCTGTCCATGAGTTGGATATGAGAGAGTACAGTAAGTGTTACCTTACCTTTATAAACATTTTAATGGGCATTGGTTTGTTAACCAACAGTCACAAAACTGCATATATAATGATAGAATCATAAATATAAAAATGTTTAGTATTTAATCACTCTTGGGATTTTGTTCTGCTTGGCTTAACTAAATTTACTTTGCAGGTAAACACCCCTGCACATGGGACAATGGTGGCTGCTCCCACATATGTATTGTGAAGGGGGATGGGACCACTCGCTGCTCCTGTCCCATTCACCTGGTGCTGTTGCAAGATGAGCTTTCCTGTGGAGGTGAATACCACACATCTGAGTTTGACCTGATTATTTTTCTGTCTTAGCTACATGAGTGTTGTACTGTTCTTTCCACAGAGCCCCCCACCTGTTCACCGGAGCAGTTCTCCTGCACTTCTGGAGAGGTCGACTGCATCCCTCAGGCCTGGCGCTGTGATGGCTTTGCTGAATGTGATGACAGCAGTGACGAGGACGACTGCCCGGTCTGTTCTGAGTCTGAGTTTCAGTGTGACAGCCGCCAATGCATCGATATGAGCCTACGCTGCAATGGAGAGATCAACTGTCAAGACAGTTCAGATGAGAACAAGTGTGAAGGTAGAAGTTCTGATCTAGTTATTAACAACTTTTTTTCCCCAAGTACATCTTTTATCATAAATAAAACATATGTGTTTTCATAGTAAAAAATATACTGTCCACCTCTGTTTCAGTTCGTTGTCCCCCTGATCAGTTCAGCTGTTCAAATGGCCAGTGCATTGGAAAACACAAAAAGTGTGATCATAACATGGATTGTACTGACAATTCGGATGAACTTGGCTGTTGTAAGTTTTATTCTCTGTTAACAACTGCCCACACATAGTTAAATATGGTTTTATACAACGTCAGTGCTGCAGATGTAAACCTTTCAATTATTTGGTTGTTTTCAGACCCAACAGAGGAGCCGCCTCCCCCTCCAAACAACACTATCAGTTCAATTGTGGGTGTGGTCTTGGCACTCTTTGTCGTTGGTGCCATTTACTTTGTGTGCCAGCGCGTCCTCTGTCCACAGATGAAGGATGACAGTGAAACGGTAACAAATGACTTTGTGGTACACGGACCATCCTCCTTGCCACTTGGATATGTGCCACACCCTGGCTCCCTGTCCAGCTCTCTCCCAGGTGAGATTTGTACTTTCTAGTTTAAGTAATTCAGAAGCATAAGCTCTGGATTCTAACCTACATCATTACTGCCTTCAGGTATGTCTCGAGGGAAGTCTATGATTGGCTCCCTCAGCATCATGGGCGGGAGCAGCGGCCCACCATATGACCGCGCACATGTGACTGGTGCCTCATCCAGCAGTTCCTCCAGCACAAAGGGAACCTACTTCCCCCCAGTGAGCTTTAATCTTTTCTGAATGAATACAATTACTTTGAAGACAAGCACAAAATGTAATGATTGGGGGAAAAAAATGTTTTTCAGATCCTGAATCCTCCACCGTCCCCTGCAACCGTCCGCTCTCAATACACTATGGAGTTTGGTTATTCTTCAAACAGTCCTTCAACACACAGATCGTACAGGTATAGAAATTGTACCACCAATTAAATATGCCTTTGACAGAGAGTGTGGCTGAAAATTATTAAAATGTGTGTATATATATATATATATATATATATATATAAATATACATAAACCTTTTTGAATCTGTTACATGTTGTTTATCCTCTGCTCATGGAGAGAGCTACGTGCTGATTTATTTACTTTACTTTTTTTACATTTTATTCAGTGCTTCTTCACATGTGCCGCTTATTTATTTATTTGTTTGTTTGTTTGTTTGTTTGTTTATTTATTTCGGTTATCTAATTAATTCTTCTCTACAACTTTTTTAGCTATCGACCATACACTTATCGACACTTTGCCCCACCCACCACCCCTTGCAGCACTGACGTGTGTGACAGTGACTACACACCAGGCCGCCGGGTGCCACTCAAATCCAGTGCTGCAGCAAAGGGCTACACCAGCGACCTCAACTACGACTCAGAGCCGTTCCCGCCTCCGCCCACGCCCCGCAGTCAGTACCTGTCTGCGGAGGAGAACTGTGAGAGCTGCCCGCCTTCGCCATACACAGAGCGCAGCTACTCTCATCACCTCTATCCCCCTCCGCCCTCACCCTGCACGGACTCCTCGTGAGCCTCTCCCCCCCCTCCACACAGCTCCATCCCCTCACTGTAAATAGCAATTGTGCATATCTGAGGTTAAAAATGGGAAAGAGAGACTGATCAAGGAGGACAACGTAAGGAGAAAAGAAAACCGGGAGCTGCAGAACATTTGTACATTTAAAAAGAGAGAAGCATATTTATATATTTTCTATACAGTGTTTACTGATAATGCCATAGAGGTTTGTATTAAGAAATTTGTACATTTTTTAAGAAAAGGTTTTATTAAAATTATCACAAATATAAGTTGCCTTAAACTAGAAGAAAGAGGCTGAAGGACAAAAAGCTCACAGCAGGACGTTTAACTTATCTAATGCCAAATAATGAAAACAGCAGCAACCATATGTGATGAGCGCCCCCCAAAGGCTCCTCCTCGCTGCTGCAGCCATGTGTGGTTACCATGGAAACTGGAGGAGCAGGTGGAACCATAATGTGGTACAGTCTTTGATTTAGATTTACCTCCTTTCATTTACCAAGCGGTTCATTCGAGTACCTTTGCTATGTATGTGAGTCATGCAGAGCCATACCACTACAACACCAAGCGGCACATATTCTGCCTGAAAACCCTGTTGAGAAAGCAGGTCGTGGATAGTATTGTTTACATCCAAAATTCATCACCGAAAAATGCGGTAATCACTAATACTACTTTCTGCAGTCTAAATTAAAATATAACTTGAGCTTAAACAAACTGTATATAATATTGAAAAAGATTGTTACATTGTTATAGTTTAGGCTCAAGCTTATTATTGGCAATTTCTCATTTGCATAAAATTAGTAGTTAAAGCAGTGGTACGAAAAAAAAATAACACAACTGGTACAGACAGACCAAAACTAACTTTACACTAATCTCTATGCACTTAATGATTTTTGGGACTATTTATGCCCCACACCTAAACAGAAGCTTATGTAAAACAAATATAATTCTCTAAATGTGTAAATTGTCTTCATGTTTTTGTCTAGGCTTTTACACAACATGGTTTTGGACCAGGCAGATATCTATACCTCCCCTCCAGTTATGACTAGTGACATTCAAAGTCAAATGAACGTTTGTGTGAATGCTTGACTGCCACCATTTGTTGTAAGGGTAGAACTACCTAAACCTGTACAGTGAGGAGGGAGGCAGTGTTTAGGTGGACAACGCAATCTTGTGCCTGACCAGTTTCACATTGTCATGTTTTGTTTATTTTTACGTTGAGGAAAAACAGAAAACCAGTGCCCATTAAATGCTACATACTATTTTTATACTGCATACTGTGTAGATACATGTATAAGCTATATAGAAAATCATTGTAAATCTATCCATTGAAATCTTGCAGTACATCTTTTTAATATTGCCTCATTATATTTTTCTACAAAATATCACTTCAGATGTTCGACAATCTCCAATCAATACATTGAGTAACATATTCAGGTTTTAGTATCTGTTCAAGTTTTATCAGTCAGCTGTTTCGACTGATGTGCCAAAATAACTTTGACCAGTGTGGAGGCCGGTAACAGTCTGGGACCAGAAGTGAACATGGCATCGACTCTGTTGCCTTGACGATTTTACTGTATCTGCAATGTCCTTTTGTAAATCTATGTCATGTCTTTCTGTTTTTCGTGACCACAAAATCTCTATTTTTGAAGGTTTAACTTTATGCCTTGTCCAATCGTCTATGGGACTTATTTCCCAGTCAGTCCCTCTTCTAAATGTAAAGGTGCCATCAAAGAGAAAACTACACCAGCATGAGTGACAATCTTTATGCGTAATTTCATAATCATGTTTTTTGCATTGCATCTCATTTCATTTAAGATTTACGCTGTTAATCTTCAAGATCAAATAAGTCTGGGTTTGGTTTAAAAAAAATAAAACAATTACCAACTTGATGTCAGGGCAGCTATAGGTCAAAATTAATCTAACCCTATTTTAATTGGTAGAAAACATATGAAGCTAATGGATATTTTGTTTTAAGAATTAAGAGCATCCAAGAATTTTTTTTTTTTTTTTAAATGTCCATACCCAGTATTAGTATCAGTAGTGGACACAATGAACAAAAGCAACATATGACAATATACTGTTTTAGTTAATGTCTCAAATGCATAAATGTATGTTTTCTCAATAATGGAAGAAATACAGTTACAAAGGAGGATGATGCCAAATGTTCATGTCATGTTTATATCTGTGTTGAGCTACCTGTGGTACAGTCATTAACAGACACATCAAATGTACTTAAGCAATTTTCAGGATGAGGTTCTCATGTGATAACTGCACTTTACAGTACTTATATTCTGGTACCAAACGCAGTTGTGGTGCAGCTGGAGAACTGTGCAAAGCTGGTTCTCGTTTTCTTGTTTGTCCCAATAGATGACGACTTTTTTTAAACATGATTATATAAAATGTACAAAAGAAATTGTACTGTCAAATGTTGAAATCCTATCAAAGTTTTTAAGAAGCACTTTGAGATATTTTGGATGTTAAACAGGTCATTTGTCATCATTTATTTGGATACCAACATTTCTTTGCAAGGAAAAGAAATGGCCAACATTTCATTATTGATAAAATGTCTGTTTTTTTATTTTTCGTCAATCGTTTGCTTTGCCTGTAAACAGATTTACTTGTATAGCCCATCCAGCTGCCACCATAAGCTGTAACTCATTAATTGCTGTGTTTTCCTCCTTATTTTGTTAAATACAAGTGCTTGAACTTGACCACGTATGTGTGTTTTATTGTTATTAGAGCACGATCATTTAGATGGGCCTACGTTTTCACCTCTTTCATTACCACAAAATAAATAGCTACTCCTTTAAATTCTGAATGTATCCAAGTTATCATATTGTGTTGCATTTAAAGGGGTATACTGTACAATAAACAATAAGACTTCAAAACAGTATAATTAGGCTAATCACAGAAGAAATAGCTCATGAATTTGGATTTAGTGGGCAGATAGTAAGGTCAGTTATAATATTATATAGACAACAACTATTTGTGAAACGGTCTTCTTTTTTCTTTCACTGAAATTTGACCAAAATGATCAAAAGATGACAATTGTTTTCAAACGTCATTATTTGGCCCCGCCCTCCTTTAAAGCTCATTGGGCCGTTTGTGACACGTGACCAGGAACAGCGGAAGAGCCTCAGACGTCCGCATACAGAAGGTGAGGAAATAAACAACATATTTTTATGTATTTATCTCATAGAACAACTCTGTAACTCTGTATTATTTGATTCCCGTAGTGTTGGTTAGTGTATTCTGTATCATCACGCTAAGATTTGAGTCATTTCGAAATCATGGGTTTCCGATTGAAATCTATTTCCTCGCCATCGAAAGTGAAAATGCGCAAATAAACATAAATGTGTTGATCGGAAATAACATACGTAAATTTACAGATTATTTCTTATTGTATATCGATATAATTTATTATCTAACAACTGCTGCTAAATGTATGCGCTTTTAGTGTTTTAGTACCTTCTTTGACTACCTTCTTGTCTTGATTTCAACACAGGCCAAAACCAAAGATACTTTAGTTTCATCGTGTGTTTTGCATTTTCCTGTTTTGTCGTCAGATTACAGATTACTTATGAAGCAGGGTACCCTTGTTTGAGGCCTAATGGGAATTTCCCGGTAGCTTTAACGTCACCATTGTGTTTCAGCACCAAAACAGAACTGCGTGACTTTTTAGGACGTATACAATTGAAAATCACAACCAAATCGTTTACTGACGGTGAACTTTCATTCGTTTACTGGCTGCTGTGTCAACCAAAAAGTAAAATCTTAGTCGACATACAGGTTTGGTTTATTCCAAGATAGGGTACGTGGCCTCCTACTAGTTTTACAGGTACTACAATCACAATTGAAATTAGGTTGCCAGTGACTAGTTCTGGCTTGAAGGTGTGGAACAATTTATAAATATAATAAGTAAACAATAAAGATCTACAGAACAATCCCTGTGCCTCTGCGCCTTGTCTTCATGCAACAGAACAGAAACTGACAGAGGACACATAAGATTTGAATGTTCTCGATACAGGTCATGATTCATGTGAAAGCTCAGAACTTAAGTCACTTTAGTCCTTTTGTCCTTTTTTCCAAACATTATAACATTATAGAATGTCATAAACGGTTTGTTTCTCTGCAGAGTCTCTTGGGTCTTCAGGATGCAAAGTACCACTAACTACCTTTGGCTGATCTCTGATCTGCTTGGTCAGGGAGCAACAGCCAATGTTTACCGCGGTCGACACAAAGTAAAACAATAAGCACTACTGAATATTTTATTTCATCCATTTTTATAGATTTAATGCGTGCTAAGATGTTATTTTTTTCATAGAAAACTGGGGACCTATATGCCGTGAAGGTATTCAACAACATCAGCTTTCTGAGGCCATTAGATGTTCAGATGAGGGAGTTTGAGGTTTTGAAGAAATTAAACCACAAAAACATTGTGAAACTGTTTGCAGTGGAAGAGGAGGTTAGTAATCCTTCCTCTTGTGAATAGCAAATACACAAAGCAAACAACACAGCAACAATTTTGCTTGGTACAAATCTGTTCACAGTGGATAAATATCTGTTTTACAGCTATATTATGCTAATGATATTATGATTATAAATAGATGCATATTCTTATTGTACATGTAGTTTTTCCTCATATTTTTCTCTATGTCAACAGTCTAACACTCGTCACAAGGTGCTTGTTATGGAGTACTGCCCTTGTGGGAGTCTGTATACTGTTTTAGAGGAGGCTTCAAATGCCTATGGCCTTCCTGAAGATGAGTTCCTTATAGTCCTCCATGATGTGGGTGAGTAATAATCTCAGTAATATTTCTGTTTTGAACTAGTTTTAGAACAAAGTTGAAACAGTGAACATCGACTCATAGACAGTGACTGGAGCTTGACACCATTGGTGACATTCTTTTGCTGTGTCTTCAGTTGCTGGGATGAACCACTTGAGGGAATATGGCATCGTCCACCGTGACATTAAACCTGGGAACATTATGCGTGTGATTGGAGAGGATGGACGATCTGTCTACAAGCTGACAGACTTCGGCGCTGCCAGAGAGTTGGAGGATGATGAGCAGTTTGTGTCACTCTATGGCACTGAGGAATATTTGGTAAGAAAATGTACACCTTTAGTTGTCCCAAATGCCTTGTCTAACATTTTATAAATGAAATAAATTTTTTTTGCACCCTGTAGCATCCTGACATGTATGAGCGTGCTGTTTTGAGGAAAGATCACCAGAAAAAATATGGGGCCACAGTGGATCTTTGGAGTATCGGTGTTACTTTCTACCATGCAGCTACAGGCAGCCTCCCATTCCGACCTTTTGAAGGGCCCCGCAGAAATAAAGAAGTGATGTAAGTCTGTTTATTTGACAACACTAAATAAAGTTTTTGTGTAGGTCATTACCATAAGATTTGGTGACATTTGCCTATAATATGAAATTGTATGTTTATTAGGTATAAAATTATCACAGAGAAACCTCCTGGAACAATCTCTGGTCACCAGAAGTGTGAAAATGGCAAAATTGAATGGAGCACAGAGATGCCAGTGTCTTGCAGCTTATCTAAGTAAGTATTTGGAAATAGTTAGAAAGGTACAATGTACTGTATACAGCTTTAGCTTATGAGTGAATTGATAGTTTAACCATATAGTCACTAGCGTTAAAATGTGTTTATTCTATGCATTTACCAGGGGATTGCAGAGCCTTCTTACCCCTGTGCTTGCCAACATCTTGGAGGCAGATCAGGAAAAGTGCTGGGGTTTTGACCAGTTTTTTTGCAGAGACAAGTGACATCCTGCACCGTACAGTTGTTTATGTTTTCAGCCTACAGCAAGCTACTCTTCATCACATCTACATCCATGAATACAACACGTAAGAATGTAAAATTTAAAATTTGTTTTGCTTACGGTCACAGAAAAAACAAAGGTTACTTAACAAAGGTTATTTAATTTAGTATGAAACATAAAATTTTTGCATCTTATTATTAACAGAGTATCCATCTTCTTTGACTTTTTACAGAGCCGCACTGTTCCAGGACCTGCTGTGCCGAAGGACCAGTATCGCACTCCACAACCAGGAGCTACTTTATGAGGGCCGGCGTCTCATCCTCGACCCAAACCGCCAAGCCAAAACATTCCCCAAGACTTCCAGAGACAACCCCATAATGCTTGTCAGCCGCGAGTCTGTCACTACCGTTGGACTCATCTTCGAAGACCGTCTGTATCAGAATTCCACCCATTTCAATCATCTGTAGACTAATGTTTTGTTAAACTTTTTATTTTTTTACTTTACAGCCAGTCCACCAAAAGTTCAACCTCGCTACGATCTAGATTTAGATGCCAGCTATGCCAAGGTAAAGATCATCTTATGATCTTATTATTAAACATATTTATTGTTGTATATTCACTGGGATTAAAAAACAACATCATCTTCAGACATTTGCAGGAGATGTGGGGCATTTATGGAAAACTTCAGAGTCTCTCCTTGTGTATCAGGAACTAGTACGAAAGGGTGTCCGTGGACTAATGTGAGTGAAGATCTTAAATGCACAAAATATGTTTGTTGTTCACTGATTTTTTTTTTTATTAAATGTCCTGTGCTATTTTTAGAGAGCTGATGAAGGAAGACTACAGTGAAATTCAACACAAAAAGAATGAAGTCTTTCATTTGTGTGGCTATTGTACACAGATACTTGAAAAAACAGAACAGCTGTGAGTAACCTCTAATTTCTAAAAATCAAATATCACTTTTATGGTGATATGTGTTACCTGGCTTATTGTGTTGTATAGATTTGAGGTGTTCATGCAGGCCAACATGCTGTCAACAGAATACGATGAGATCTCAGACATGCACAAGAAAATTCTTAGGGCAAGTATTGATAAATTAAAGATAATGTTTTTAATAACAATTTAATTGAAATAACTATGTTTGTAAACTAAATTATCTTTTTGTTATTGTAAAAAAAAAAAAAGTTATTATTGCAATAATGAACCAATAAGCATTTTAATTTTCAGATTGCAAGTTCTTTGGAGCCCATTGAACGAACAACGCAAGATATCAAAAGTAAATTCTTACCCGGAGGAGTGCTGACAGACACCTGGACACAACAAGTTGGGACTCACCCTGAGGACAGAAAGTAAGGTTCTTGTTGAAGCTGTATGGATTTACATCTACTTAGTTTAATATTACTACTACTTCTGTTTTTTTACAGTGTGGAAAAAATCAAAGTGTTGCTGGATGCCATCACAGCCATTTACCAGCAGTTTAAAAAGGACAAGGCTGAACGAAGTGAGTATTGCTTCACTTGCATTATTAACTCAAATATATTATCCATCAGTACAAATTAAATACATATTACTATAATTCAAATCATCTCTAGGACTGCCATACAATGAGGAACAGATCCATAAATTTGATAAGTAAATATATTCATGTCTAATGCCTTTTTAAAAAATAGTTGTTTTAGTTTTGTATTAACTGTTGTAATGTTGTTCAATAGACAAAAGTTGGTCCTTCATGCCAGCAAAGCAAGATCCCTATTCACAGAGGAATGTGCCATGAAATACCGTTTGTTTATCTCTAAGAGTGAGGAGTGGATGAGGTAAGTAATTTTTTTTTTTATAAAGGAGGTCCAGCTGAAATAGTAAAATAGTTCAAACATTTCAGTTGCTTAAACGTTGTGGTTGTTTGTGTTTACAGGAAAGTTCATCATGTGAGGAAACAGTTCCTCAGCCTGTCTGGTCAACTGATTAGCATTGAGAAAGAGGTGACAATGTTAATGGAAAGAGCCATCAAGGTAAGTACATAGATCTGATATGTGTTTGTTATTTTTAGCAAACTAATTTTCTTGGTTTTCTTGGTTTTGTGCAGCTGCAAGAGCAACTTCCTCAGAAAGTCCTTCCTCTAGTGTCCAGTGGGATGAAGCCTCAGGCCTACCTGAGCCAAAACACACTCGTGGAAATGACTCTGGGGTGCGTGTTGCCATATATTATCTGAAGCCGGCTGCTAAGCTACTTTTAATGTTTAATGTGTGTACTTTTTGGTTCTTTCAAGGATGAAGAAACTAAAGGAAGAGATGGAAGGTGTGGTCAAAGAGTTAGCAGAAAACAACCACTTCTTAGAACGGTGAGATGTAAACACACTCTTAATACTAAGGTTTTCTTCTTATTTGACCAAAAAAAGTGATCTGTTTTGTGTTTTACAAGACATGATGTACAGAACAATATGTTGAGCCATAAACTGTATGTTACCCAGGGTGACTGTAATAACATATATTTTTTCTTCTTTCAGTTTTGGCACTTTGACATTGGATGGAGGATTGAGGGGCTAAATTGAATAAGACCAGTTTGTACATAATTACTGTAAATATGTAACCTGGTGATCCAGCCCATGCAGGAGCATCTGGAGCCCTCCCCACAGTATATCATCACACTCCCTCAAGTTTCTGATTGATGATCAATCGTGATTCATATGCAAATGATTCAAATGCAGAAGAAATGTCCCTGAAAGATTTATAGTAAGCTGACACTTTTTTAATATAGATTTTATTTGTCCTGTTTTTAAGGAGGGGACATTTCTCAATCCACCTCTCATTCCCTGCCATTGAAACTTATGGGTGTTTTATCAAGAGTTCAGACTCTGTATAGAATAGGAGGACTTTTGGCTGACCACACAAGTAATTATCATGGGGACTATGTAAATATATTCATTCAATAAGAAGGCATAGAAGGCATATTTTGTTTATCAGTTACTTTTTGTTTTCCTAGTAGAGCTATACTGCTCAAACTGCTTAAAATCAGGGTATTCAATGCCATAGAAAACTTGTGGGTTAGCAGTTCAACCTCACTGCAAAAAGGTCCCAGGATGGGGCTTTATGGTGGAGTTTGCATATTCTCTCATTTGTTTTTCCTATTAGGTTCCTTCAGTTATCTTGAGAGGTATTAGTCGATCTGTGTGCCTGTTTTACTTGTATATACATGAACTTATGTCCACTCCCCCCATTCAAAATGTCACACAATTTTCTTCTGTATAACTGTAAATAAATGTCGTATAGACTTTAAATCTAATAAATGTGTTTGAAGATTTCAATTGCAAAAACATATGAGCCTGTCTTATATTGAGATATGTAGGTCTATTCAGTCTACATTTATTACTTGTTGCTACACTATACAGGTGATATTTATGAATCTTTTATTTATTTATGCCGTTATTGTCTTGTTTATTTTAATTACTTTAAATTGAAATTAATCATTTTCATTTTTAACTGCATCACCCAGACTTTCACATGCTGTAATGAACGGTCTGAAGGTGTGTAATTGCAACAATGCTGAGTCACTGACCCCACACTCAGTCATCTAATATTGAAATACTTTTTGACATTTTTTTTCTCCCCGGTCCTCTCCACCTCTCCTCCATGCGCAGCCTGTCTCCTTGGTGATGCGGTTGCTATGGTCACGCAGAGGCAGCACCGTCAGCCAGGCCCGGGTCTACAGAGGTGCAAAAAGGTGCATTGCAACCTCATTATTTATAAAGGTTTGCACTCTCATTTGAGACAGGATAAATTATGACACTTAATTGGACAGTATAAACTTTGCACCCCTTTGAAACTCAAATGCACCCTCAGTTTGTTCTGGACACATTGCTGCCGTCAGTGTTGGAGCATGTGGACGGTATTACACAGATTAAGATGTAGACAGGCTCTGCAAATAGGGAATATTACTTCTTACTTCTTAAATAGGCTAAATTCTTAATTTCACTAGACATCTAAAATCGTAGGCAGATCTACTTCAGAGATATTGGGATTGACATGGATGGTAACTGGGTGACTCGGGGTCATGATTCATTAGGCTATTAATAGTCTCAATTGACTGCTATTTTATGTATTTATTTTGTAATAGAGTAAATACATATATATGGGGGCTATAGATGGGTTTTGAGGCCCCCCAAACATCCCTGTTACGGCCCTGGCTCTAGCCGGAGAAGGCAATATTATGTCCCTCCTCAGCGCCATCCTAACATCCCCGTGAAGACATATGCGTAAGGCTAGACTGCTGGGACCGGGGAGCTACACCACGACCCAAAGCCATGGTGTCTGCCATCGCTCCATCTCTGAGCGGCTGCTTGTCTCCCAGATCCGCGGTGAATCGCGGAAAACAGCCACACGAAGCGCATCTGTTTGCGAAGCTGTGAACTGGTGAGTGGCCACACATCGACTGGACATGACAGGCCTGTGGATGAAAACCTGCTCTAAACTCTGCCTGGTCACAAAAATAGTATAGTCTTTAGGAGGTCTGTGTTTTGTGATAACAGATTTATTTAAATGTAAACTGTAGAAGTACGGATATTTAACTGGTGGAAAAGGGTGTGTAAACAGCCTCTGAAGATGATGAAGATGATGGAGGGACGCACCATCACCGAGGCCAACTCCGCCTTGTTAGCGCTGCTTTAGAGACACATTTATTTGCGTTTATTATGATTAGACTGATGCCTGGATGTCGTAAAAAATGTTGAGGAATATAAGTTTAAGAATCGTGTGTTGTGTTGTTGAGCTTGGAGGCTGTAATGTATCTGGTGTTTCATTCATGGCGCTATTTATAGCACTGTTTGGGCGTAACATCTGTTTTTTTATGTTGAATTAATGTAGCCTAATTGGACAGAAAAATAACGTAATTTTTCTATATAATGCACATTCTTTAATTTGGTAAATTATAGACAACATAAATTAGATAAACTAATAATTAAAACATTGTCAAACTTTTACTCAAGAGTATTGTTTCTAAAAAACAAAACACTCATTCGAATATACAATTTCTTCAAAAAGCTAAATGTAATTGTGTAAAAGTTATCACTTAGCCTTATACCGTTTGTCTGCTCTTGACCAAAAGGGAATTTAAGGACCTGTTTCTTCAAATTTCATATCACCTACAATCAAAAATTTATTTTGTTCCATGTTCTTTGTAAAATCATGTTTAACTTCCAACAAATTCATTTGAGCAGGATGAGCTTAGGCAACTCTCATGTGACAACTTTACAGGTGATCCCAGAGGACAATAGGATCTTAACAGGATGTGTGTGAGTGAGGGGTTAATGAAATAAACCACAGCAAGGGACCTGTAGCTCCTTTTAAAAGGTTTGACTTAATCCCTGGTTGCATCCTGCTCAACTGCAGTCACTGCACAATAGTTTATGATAGTTAATCTTATGGAATTAAATAGATGCAAAGTTGCATAAATTAATTATAAGTTTCCTTTTGTATTTATTCATGTTGTTCTAACTGCAACACTTTTTATCTTTACAGATGTTCACAGTTGGACCAGTATAAATATGGTTTATTCTAAGCCATCACAATCAATCAATCCCTCCATTTATTCACCAGCCTTTTCATCTTACATGTCATTTAACTTCTCTGAAAGAGAAAACTCAAGTGCCCCAGCTTCCTTGCCCACAACTCCCCTCTGCAGCACTGAAGGCGCACTAACCATTCAACCAAATGGGACCTTAGATGAAAGTGAACTGACCTCTGGGGAGGTGGCCGTCTTGGGTTTGGTGTTTGGTATCATATGGCTGGTGTCCATTTTGGGAAATGCCCTGGTCTGTCTGGTCATCCACAGGAGCCGAAGGACTCAGTCGACCACCAACTACTTTGTGGTGTCTATGGCCTGTGCTGACCTCCTCATGAGCCTGGGATGTGCTCCTTTTGGCCTCCTGCAGGTGGCCTCTGGACAATGGCCACTCAGTGCAGTTGTTTGCAAAATTGTGCGATATTTGCAGCACCTATGTCCAGGTGTTCAGGTATATGTCCTGCTTTCTATCTCTGTGGACCGCTTCTATACAATTGTCTATCCCCTCAGCTTCAAGGTTTCCAGGGAGAAGGCCAAGAAGATGATCGTAGCCTCTTGGCTGTTTGGTTCAGTTTTTGTATCTCCATGTTTCTTTTTCTATGGCTTCACTACAGCAAATAGTAGCACCAGTCATTGTGACTTATTCCTCCCCCTTGGCTGGGCAGGGATAGTCTATGCTGTGCTTCATCTGCTTTTAAGTTTTATGGCTCCCGTGGCACTGATAGTGTTCTTCTACCAAAGAGTTATTCGCTACATTTGGAGGATCAGTGCTGATGGCCACACAGTGCGTCGAACAATGAATATTGTCCCACGGACTAAAGTCAAGACTATCAAAATGTTTCTGATGCTCAATTCAGTTTTCTTTCTCTCCTGGACACCCTTTTATGTTGCCCAGATGTGGCACCCGATAGACTCTCACAGCACGAACAGACAGAGGCTCTTGTTCTTTGCCGCAATTATCTGGATTTCCTTCAGCTCTACAGCAGCTAAGCCTACCTTGTACTGTGTGTATAACGCAAACTTTAGGAGAGGCATGAGGGAAACCTTTTGCATGTCATCAATGAAATGCTATCGTAGTAATGCCTACACTATCACAGCTAGTTCTCGAATGGCTAAAAAAAACTATGTTGGTGTGGTAGACCTTCCAGTGCAGTCCAAGACAGTGACCAAGGACTCGGTTTATGAATCATTTGATCGAGAGGCAAAAGACAAAAAGGTTGCCTGGCCCACCAATTCCAATCCTTCAAATACTTTTGTATAAATTTTTTTCAGTTGTTTTAACATGAATGACATCAATCAAGATATACAGGCTACACACTGCCAACACTGGTTTAGAAACTACCTAAAAACTGAATGATAGCTATGTCCTGACACAAACAAAATTTTCTAATTTCTTTAAAGGGCTTTTGTGGCACCCATAGTTCTTGTATTCAACACTTGTGAGCAGCTACATGTTTCAGACATGCCTTGTTTGTGTATGTAATATTGGCGGTTGGCCATAAAACATTATTTTCATTGTACGCACATGATGCATTTCTTGGTGTTCTCATGTACACATACCAGATTTACAACACCTGTAGCCATATGGCTTCAAGCCATATACATCCACACCTGTATATTATGCTCACATTAACAGAACTAAATTGTGTAGTTTTAATAATCATTACCATGTTTAACTTATCTAAATGTTGTGATTTAATATGTCTTGAAACTGCAAAAAGTTCAGTTAGCTGAGTGAATAGTCTATTCTGAATAGATTAACATTTTATTTTCACTCTAATTTTTGGATGTATTAATAGCAACATAATCAGAAAAAATATATTATTTATAAGGCATAATTGTTTAAGTTTTTGCTTTGTACATCTTAATAACTAACACAATTACAAAATTTAAGGAAATTGAGTATGTTGTATTGGTCAAGTTAAAATTGTTTCAAACTTGTTTGAGCCTGAAATAGTGCAGACACAATTGCCAGTCATACGTTAGCATGGTACCATGAGACACACGTATTAACTGTATGTGCATTTCTGTAGTCTTGTTTTTAATTGTTCAAAACATTTTGTGAATAGCCATGTGAGTATTTTTGTGAATTGTTTATGATCTATGCTTTATAATAAATTCATTTAAACTTAAAAACTGTCTCATTCATGCACACTATGACAACAATTAAAAGTAATCACAAACTATAGACAGCATAATTAATTTAAATCATAGACTATATAAATCATGGAGAGTATGAGAGGTAGAAACAATAAAATGGCTAAATACAAATTATGTTTTGCTACCTTTTCAAATTTTATTAGTTTTACAACTAAACAAACTAAAACACTGACACATACAAAACTATACTATAATAACTACATGGTTAACATAACTTAGAACACTATATACAACATTGTCTCCTACACCCATAAAAATAGGGCATTATAATTCATTTCCATAAAATGTCACAAATTACATGTGGTTGAATACATAGCCAGAATTCATTCATTTAAAGTGCATATGACAGGTTTTGTAGATTGTAGATTTGTAGGGGGTAATCACAATTTATGCATGTTTAATCCCATCAGAGATCAGAGGCATACATACAAATAACAAGCATGTACTGGTCATGGAGTTTTCTCAAATGTAATTATAACATTATTTTCAACACTTTGTGCACCTTGATAGTCACTCATTTCTACGTTCAGGCTTGTCCATCGCTGCAGTTGTTTTGCTGTTTTTTGATGCTTTTGTGTTGCTTCCATTATGAGGGATTTTCTGCTCATCTCCTGTTAGCAAGGCCTTTATTTCAGAGGGAATCTTTCCTTGGTCCATGGCTGAGCACCACTGCTTGTACTAGAAATATGGAAGGATAAGCAATATTTTATTTAATGAATGTATGTTAAAGGCCAATAACATGTTTTTTGTTATCAGCAGTGACTTACCATCTCCAACTCCTCCCGTAAAGCACAAATAGCCCTCTCTTTGCTGGAGACTAGTTCCTCTAAATACTGGTACCGCAGCTTCTTTCTTGCTCTACATTCACGAGCACTTTGACGACTGCGCTCCAGTTTGGCTTTTAAGTCAATCTTAGCAGGTTTTCGGCCACGTTTCCCTGGTTTCTTCACTTTTCCAGCCATTATCTGTCACGTAATATGGGATATCAGTCACATACTTTGAGAGCGAAATAGCAACGCTAGGTGCTAACTGCTAGCTAACGTTAGCTGTGTTGTGTAGCTATATTAAAAATGTGCCTTAAACAAGAATAGCTTAATCATAGAGCAGAGCAGTTTATATATATACCGCATATGTCACACGAACAACGCTAACCTATTTGAAATGTTTGTTTGTCCAAGTGTCACCACCGAGTTGAATTTACCTTGTTGTCGTCCATGTTGATGGGGTTAACAAGCTGTCAGTTTCTTAATGTAAGCTTGATGGGTAAACTAGCTGAGCGAAGAACCACCAAAACTCTTTAGTAAAAAAAAAGGAAGAGTTCCGTGCTTTAAAAAATAAAACTAATACAAGATGGTCGCTGCAGATCAAATAGGATGTTTTGGTCGCACCGTGTTGATCCTGTCCATCCGCTTCTTCTTCTGTCCATTGGATTTGGCCTTTACTGCCCCCTACAGGCCCCTCAAAGCAAGTAACAAGTACAGGCCTAAATGGGTATTGTTCATGGGTCAAATGTGAAGTGAAACATAATAATTCAGACATATAAACAATTGAGAAACTGCGATTGGCTACAGAATATCATCTTAAAGGATATTTTGTAAATTAATGACCTGCCAGATTAGAACATGTAAGCCTTAGTCATTTCAGAGCCTGATTAGAAAACATAAACACATTTGTATGCTCTATGATGTGTGACAAACAAGAGCTGATGTCAAATTATATTCCATAACTTATAACATAGAACAAGTTACAGCATATCTATTTTATCAAGTTGTAATATATTTTTTCTCTTGGTGAGTTGGCAGTTGAAGTGGACCGACTAATCAGCCCTGGTACAATGGATGTGTTTAGCTGAAGAATGCAAAAGGGTTTACACAGGAACAATTAGCATGCATGGTTAAGTTCAGTGTTCTGTCAAAGGATCAAAGAAGAGTCCTCTCCATAATACAGACATGCATCGAACCCAAAGCATCACAAATATGAGTTAAAAGTTAAAAGTGCATCGTGTAACATTTCTGGTGGAGGGTTATTACTTTACCTACAACGTTTTACAGTATAGCAATAAACTACTGCCACGGAGTCAAGCCAGTGATGTCACCAGACCAGGTTACAAGTCAGATCTGAGGGGAGGCGAATCCATTCCCAGTAGAAGGCATCTTTTCCACTGTTGTTTTTAGCAATAGAACCATGTATGTTTTTTATGCCATATTATAGGCAAAGCAATACAACTACACAAGCAGGGTGTGGACACTATAACACAAAAGTTACAATAGTTAGAGCCTCTGAGTTAAATAATAACCTATTCTACAGCCTACAATCTTATACATTTTGCTCTTGCCTTATACATTTGCCCATAAGCTACTGATGTACTTGGGATTTATTCAGAACAATATGGTCTAATATACTGCCAAAACAAAAAATAATGCTCTTGTACACAGTCTCCAGATCATCTTTCACGTGAATCTGTGAGCCATGTGATGTGAGCCTGTTCTTTTAGGTGCACTGTGCCTTTAAGAAGCCCATTGAGCTCTTTAGCCCGAGCTGCGATGACGACATCAGTATTTTTATACAGTGACCTCATCTCTTATGGCAGCGACAGGACCTCACTAACCGTCTCACAGCCTCTTCTCCTCAATTACTTTACCTCTTATTTGAGCTTTATGTGTTTAAAACTCGTATAGATTACACCGGGCAGTGATATTGTTGTAATGTGGACGAATAAAATGGTGCGTACTGCTGGTTTGACGTCGACTTTTGAACGGTGAGTTTTCGAAAGTATCAAAAGTATAAATCAACTGCGGCGGGTTACGAGGCCTAGCGTCAAAGTTTTCCTCTGGGTCGTCCCTCGGTTAACTTGAAAGTTGTCTGCACGTATTACTATTGTGTTTTGGGGTTTTTATTTTGTCTTATTGTACGGCCTGGTTAGTTTCACGTCGACACACATTTGCCGTCGCCAACGTTACAAAATAACCTGAAATAACTGGAGCGGGCTAACTTTATGTAATGGAAAAGTTAAACTGATCTTATGGTGGCCCGTGTTGTCCAAAGACGCGGAAATGTGTTTTACAGTCAATTACAGGCAGATTATTAACATTAGATAACCTTACATTTAGCTGACTGTATTGTTAACTCAGGGAACAAGTACAGTGTCAGCCAGTTTAGAAGAGCTGTGCATAAGTTTAATACTGCACACATCATCATCTCATACAGGCTTTAGGTTATAATACACTATTGAAACAGGTAATGAGCACATTCTGTGTTGTGCTGTGCTATAGGCCTACTCAAAGAAGCTGTCATAATATTTTATCAATCTGTAACAATTTTGTGCAGCCTACCTAATGAACAAAAACATAAGTCATTGTTAGAACATGTTTCTTTAGGTATTAGCAACAATGCATTTATTACATTCATAGCATATAACAAAGTGCATTGTATAGGTCTTAATTTATTATAGTTACTAAATGAAAACACTTAAAATTATCAAATGGCTGCAAAGTATTATATTTGCGTTTTTGCTTTCTTAAAAATTATCTTTTTCAAATCAGAACTGTATCATCCCAGGACGTAAAAGCTGTGACACCCCTAATGCCAAGTACCAGTTGATTCATGTTTAGAGAGGTGTTTTCTTTTGACATCTGCTGCACTTGTAGCTGGTAAGAAGTTAAGTAATTTTTGTTTTCTTTTATGCTGACCTTTACCTTAGGCAAAGTTGTCTGCCTAAAAGAACAAAAATTACGCAATTAAAGACAAAGATGGATGTTACCATGTTTATTTCTAACAAACCATTGTAATGTCTTAGTGATTGCATTGTACTATTATGTAATGAAAAGTGTTAGTGTCATTGTTGCTAATCACCATTTTGTGGTCATGATGATACAGTCTGAGTATTTAGAAGTGAAACATGCATGATCAGATTTGATTACCAATTATAAACTGGTTTGCAAGCTTTTAAATTTGTCATTGATGTGCTTCTAAATGCACAATGACTCAATTTTACCGAAGGAGAAGTCCTGCTTGTTTCAAAGAAGTAAAAGCTCAAAACTTGAATTGAAACTTGATTGTTCTTGTGCAGTTTACAAACCTGGGTAAATTACTACTTTGAGAGAGAACAGATTTTTCTGAAGTGTTGGTTCCAAAACAGAGTGAAAAATGAACTATCACAAATGCCTCATGTTCACTGTTGTTCTCAAACAAATGTGACAAAAAGTGTGTGTTAGTTCATGACTGTTGGTTTGTCTCTTTCAGAGAGATCTCCACTATGAGGCCCAGGACAAAGGAGTGATGATGTCATTGATGCCAGGTGTCTCAGGTGGGCCGCAGTGTGCATGAGCCCCTGCCCACGTTAAGTCTTCTGTCACAAATACACTGTGGTACCACGACTTTGTTTCTCTCTGGGCCGTAGCCTTGCTCTGTGTTTGGACTGGATGTGAGACTGCCAAACACCATGACATCATCCCTGGCTCACATAATGGTGCTCTTCATCTCCTGAGGGCCTTCGCCAGTTTGTCATTGCACTGCACGACCAGCTGGGCCATACTGAGGGCCACCGCAACAAGAGGGGCAGCCTTTTGGCCCCGCAGGAGGGGTGGGGGGGTGGGGCATGTCGGGGGGTCGTGGGGCAGTAGGGAGTAGGTGCACCTTTGCAGTGGGGATGCAGAGGCCCAGGACTGTGCGGCCTATTGGGGCAGAGGCTTTGGTGGCCCTGCTCGAAGGTGGCCTGGATGGAGTGATGCTGATTGACAGCAGGCCTTTTGTGGATTATAATGCGTCGCACATCCTGGAGGCTGTTAATGTCAACTGCTCAAAGCTCATGAAGAGGAGACTTCAGCAGGATAAGGTTCAGATCACAGAGCTGCTACAGCACTCAGCCAAGAAAAAGGTATTTTCACCACGTCACTGAGTAATACCTCCTCCATTATCTTAAACATCACTTTTATCTTTCAGTCTTTTCCACAGTATTCAACCTTACTGTGCCTTTACCTTAGGCCACTCATATCACTAAGGCAGATTAAGACAGGAAAAGGACAAACCTAAGAGGAAAAGGCAAAAGTTAGATTTAACCAAAAATCATAGTTAGAAGTGCAAAACATCACAATATCTTTGATTATACTTGTGTTATATAAAGACTTTTCTCCTGATAGTTGGAGTTACGGGGCAATCAAGAAGTTGTTGTGTACGATCAAAGTTCTTCAGACCTGGCAGCTCTTAGCCCTGACTCATTCCTTTGTGTGCTGCTGCTCAAGTTAGAGAAGACCTTTCCTTCAGTCCATCTCCTCTCAGGTGAGTCTTCATTTTACCACCTGCACCAACTACAGAATAGGCGCTTCATTAGCAAAATGCAATTTCTGTTTCTGCTGTTTATAGTCAGACATTAAAAAAACCTTTAATGACTGACTGTTTTCTGTTTTTTACACTGATGGCGCGCTTATGCAAGCATGATGTCATGCTGTTACACAGACTCCACCCTTCTAACGTTAAGAAAACATATCTGAGAGCTCTCCAAAATCTGCTTATAAAAATAAGATAATAAAGATAAATGCATAAAAGCATGTACATACATACTATATCTACATATGGTAAAGGAAATAGACATTTGTCTGATAGATTGGTTGTAGTAATTATTAGTGCATCTGAAGATTGATTCTTTAGCAAGTTTCAAGAATGTGAATTGTTTTGATTCAAATATCAAATGAGTTAGCAACAGTTCCAAATTGAAGTAAGCCTAGTGCAAATGTCCACACTCATCCTAAAAATATACACACTGGTATGTGTGTTTATCCCCTCCTCAGGTGGTTTCTCTGAGTTCTGTCACTTGTTCCCGGGGCTGTGTGAAGGGAAATCCACATGTGTGCCGTCATGTACATCCCAGCCCTGTCCCCCAGCAACCAGTATCGGCCCCACTCGCATCCTGTCTCATCTGTATCTGGGCTGCCAGAGGGATGTCCTGAACAAGGTACAACACTTCAGTCTCTGTCCCAGCAAAAGACATCTCCAAGAGCATACTGGCTTGTTCACTCAAGCTTGTTCACAGGCTCATTCTGTTTTGTTGTACCCCACATCTACAGTGTTTATACTCTATGTGTGTGTGTGCAGGAGCTGATGCAACAGAATGAAATTGCTTATGTCCTGAATGCCAGTAACACTTGCCCCAAGCCTGACTTCATCCCAGACTCTCACTTTTTGCGAGTTCCCGTCAACGATAGCTTTTGTGAGAAGATCCTGCCTTGGTTGGACAGATCTGTGGAGTTTATTGGTCAGCAGCATTTTACAAAAGCAATCAAACCATCTCTGTATGCTCCCTAGTTGAGATAATATTTTTGTTTTCCAGAGAAGGCCAAAGCTTGCAACGCACGCGTCTTGGTGCATTGTCTGGCTGGCATCTCACGATCTGCTACTATCGCCATCGCCTACATCATGATGAGAATGAACATGTCGCTGGATGAGGCATACAGGTCAGGTTTATGTTCAGTGTGTGTGAACATTTGAAAAATATTATATATAGTATTATATTATTACACATGTATTAAGTCTTGTTTAAGTAACTGTGCTGTATTGTTGACATGTTTGTGATCATTCACATTCCCCAGGTCCAAACTGCATCTCCGTAATGAGAAGGACAGTTTAGCTTGAATTTAACTGTCCAAACTCATTACCCTGATGAGCACTCTAATGAGCCCCACATTCCTCTTGTGCTTTGTGGCAGGTTTGTGAAGGAAAAGAGGCCAACCATATCTCCAAACTTTAACTTCCTGGGTCAGCTCTTGGACTTTGAGAAGAGAATCAAAAGCATCAAAGAGAACGCTGATGAAGCAGATATGCTCTCCAGACCTGTGTGTGACCAAACCTGCCTTCCTGGTCCTGGGGCTGATCCTGAAACCCCCCCTTTGCCTTGTACCCTCATGGAGCCATCCGAAGAGCATCTACTGGAGCACCTGAGCAGTGTGCACCTCTTTGACTGCCCAGAGGAGGGCATAAGACTCAAACGCTCATTCTCACTGGACATTAAGTCTTACGGTGAACCTCCAGGGGCTAGTGGACACAGAGGGGACACAGGAAGGGCATCAGCTTTTAAAGAGACCACCAGTAAACTGTGCCAGTTCTCCCCAGTGGAGGAGGTGTCAGAGCAGTCGACCCCAGAACAGAGTCCTGACAAAGAAGAGGCTGGAGCCCCTGAGGCAGCAGTGAAACCTCCCAAAAGCTGTAGCTCCACTCTTCAGCGTAGTGGCAGTGTGGAGGACAGTGGGGGCCGTGTGGTGTTTAAGGGCAGCCCAGGGGGCGCTCTAAAGGGCTGGCACTCGGACATTTTGCTGGGCCCTGTCACTGTGTCCACATCTTCTCTGGCTGGCAGTTGGTTTCTGTCTTCAGAGTCTACACGGTTTTATTCCACGTCAGCCATTTTGACTGGCGGCGGCTTTGCCTACAACTACAGCCACGGCCTGGAGGCGGTGCGGCGTCGCAGCCGCCAGAGGACTGGGGACTGTGGCGACTCACGCCGCAGCTGGCACGAGGAGAGCAGCTTTGAGAAGCAGTTGAAGCGACGCAGCTGTCAGATGGAGTTTGGGGACACGAGGACAGACAGCCGCTCTCGAGAAGAAATGGTCAAAGTGGGCAGTCAGTCGAGCTTCTCTAGAAGCATGGAGGTCATCCAGGTGTCCTGAAGCCATTGGCATGGCGACCCTCGGCCAATACAAGAGTCAGGGACTTCTCATGAACAAAAAATTACACCAACTAGCTGCTTCGCAACTTTATCCCATACATTTAGAAATACAGCAGTTTCACTTGAGTACAAGCATCATAATTAAAAATGAAGATATAAAAATTAAATGTATAATCATAATTTAGCCTCATAATAACATCAGAATTCAAACTGCAGTGTTGTTCCACATAATAGCAGCAGTCCAACATTAATTGCAGATAAGATTTGGTAGAAATCATATTTTCCATCATGCAAGCTGCATTTATTTAAGAAAACATCCGCGTTTGGTATGAAACCAGTTTCTTCATTTAATTTTCTACAAACTGAAAAATGTACTTTTTTACTTCTATCTTTGAGAATATCTTCTGGCACCAATGAATAGGCATTCCAGCCCAGGACGATCATCTGAAACTTCACCTCATAAGTTTTAATAGCATTTAGATCTGGGGATGGCTCCCTATTCTTCAGTCTTGATGGTTTGGAATCAAGAAGGTGGTTTTCCATTGGGGTGTTTGTGGTTCATATTAAGGGTATTTCCGCTTCATCGTTATGTAACATGACCTCCCAACTATAAAAAAAACAAAAAAAAACATGTCATGACTTTTGGATTCAGTGACTTCTATTACTTCTACTCATTATTTGCCATGTAGAAAAATGACATCTACCAAAAA
This sequence comes from Periophthalmus magnuspinnatus, assembly GCF_009829125.3. NCBI lineage: Eukaryota > Metazoa > Chordata > Actinopteri > Gobiiformes > Gobiidae > Periophthalmus > Periophthalmus magnuspinnatus. The sequence continues at coordinate 15,394,801 of NC_047148.1, forward strand.
ACAGGGACTTCTGCTTTTGTTGGACTGCCATCAAATTGGACAATGCTGTTTATCTTGATGACCTCTGACCTTGTGAATGTGATGAAACGAACAGTGGATGTGAAGAGCCTCTGAATGTTTTGAATCTATACAAAACACTAAAATTCCACAGCTACAAAAACAACTACAGACCAAGAGATCAAGTTGTTTTTAATATTTGTACTAGTCCATCAGTACGTTTGACAGAGCGATGTGGTCCGAAGAACAGAGGCTGGTTAAGGAGTGCCGCAGAGACATTCACAGTTTAATCTTTGCACTATTTGTGGGCTGAGGAACCTGGTTAAGAGTGTGTTTGTGTTCTTGATGCAGCCATACTTCAGGTTTGAAGATGTGAATGTGCATAATATAGACTCTTTATTTTTTAGTAAAATCGTTGATTTAAGCAACAGATTTGTGGATGTGTGTTTTAAAGAATGACAGTTGAATTAAACAAGAAAGTTTGTAATGGTGCCCTCTGCTGGACATTTTTCCACGTCAGGCCTCATTCAGTACCGCTAGTCACCACTAAACAAAAGATATGGCAATGAGTTTTTCTGTAAATAATTTATTGTAGAATGGGCAAATCCGAACGGAAAAGGCACCATGAAAAGTCTACAAATGCTTCATCAAACCAAAGATTCTGATTGGCATCTGAGGATTTACTAAACAGTCGTGTTTCTGTCATGAACATTATTATTCTGTATTGATACGAACACATATTTGAGCTACCACAAAATGGCTAAGTGCATCAAAATCAGTATTACAATTGTCACAAATGGTGACAGGAAATCAAATTCATTTATTGTGTACCCCTTATATCTGCACACATACTTACATAATTAAATACACAGTTATACAGTTGTGTGACTCATGAGACCGATCAGATACAGATCAAAACAGTCCTAGTTCATGTTTTTGCTCCACTGGACAAACAGTTTGTGGTCCTTTTTTGCAGACCTGGAAAAATCAAAACTTCCAGACAAACAGTTGTGGCAACTGGTAGTACCCAAACACCTGAGTGAAAATGAATATGCTCCTAGACCAATGAAACTACAATGTAGTTTTGTATCCAATCTATAAGTACTTTCAGACACAATCTGAGACATGAGTGGTGGTGAGAGTAAATTGTATAACAATACAATCCTACAGCTTAAGAGTATTTACACATTCTAATGTCTTGGGCAAATCAGGCTAGCAACATTACATGCACCTGTGAGGCTACTGGTTGCTTTTGGTGGAGCTTATACAAGAAGCAGGAGCAGCTACTAGATTCACTCAAACTGCACAATGACTTGAATTTAAGATCCACAGATGATCAGATAAGCCATTTCCTGTGCAAAAATGCTCAATTTGTCTAAGCTAAGTATTTTAGAGAAAGACTTTCCTCATTAATTCTTATTAACATTTCATATCACATTTAAAACATGTTAGATACTGCTTGCTTAAGAGCAAATATACATAAATATTAATAATCATAGGTGGTTATTTGTACTGTAACTGAATATTCCCAAGAGAATAGTCAACAATTGTCAGTTACAGTTTTACATTCACATGTCAGCTATCAGTTCCAATTTGTGCCTTATGAATTGTTAGACAAACTTTTATTATTAAAATCATAGGTTCAAATTGTACTCACAAAACACAAGTTCACAATCACAGGTAGAAGCATAGCAGTACTGGAGATCTCTCAATGGCAAAGTTAGTGCTATTATAGCAGTCTATCTTTAGCCAGTCTTGGCTTGGCTTGTAACCAACTGAAGTCAATAGAAAAGATGAAGAGTAAAATAAAATGAAAGACTAGATTGACTAGACAAGGTTTTTAATCAGATATAGATGTTTTACATTTTATCTTTGTCACTATAATGCAGTATTAGGCATTGGACATATGTTTTGTGACTACAACCCACACTGAACATTTCAGGGCCTGTTCAGATTGAAAACGCCCGTATCAGGCACAAAGTGGAGCTTGCAGCCGTAATATACTGAGAGGTGATAGTATTGACAACCAAGAGTTTCTTCAAATCCTTTAGGCTTCCTGGTCAGGAGAAGAGCTGAGAAGCACCTGTCGGCGCCGCATGACTGCCACAAAATGAGCGTGATCCTCTGCTGCCTAAAGACGGACAGCATGAGACAAAACTGCAGCTGTGAATAAAAGCTTAAATGAGAGGAGGACTCTCAGTGAGTGCTGCCTTCATCAAAAGACTCCACCCCTGAATCACAGGTGGAGGCTGCTAGCTTCTCCTGTCGCCTCCTCATGATCTCCTGCAGCTCAAAGCCAGAGTTCCTCTGCAAAGCAAAACAAGACCCCTTTTAGAAATTACAGGCTTAGACAAGTGTTCTCTACCAACCTCTAACAAGCAAACTTAGGCATTTTAGGCCAGTTGCAAGCGGATTTTACCAGCCACTCTCTGACTTTACCAAGGTCTCTCAAATGTACAAACAAAAAGCTACTTCAGCGTAGTAAAATTAGCTGGAGTTTTAGAAGACACCATTAAGAAGAAGGTGCACATTTTATTCTAAAAATAAAAGGATTGTTATATCTTAAGATGAAATTTAAATACAGACAAATTGAGCAAATGGATTCCAGGGAGCTACAGTTTGACAAGTGCAGAAAACATCTTGAATGGAGTTTGAATCAGGATGCATGCTGGGTAAATTCAAAGCCGCACTACAGTGTGTGAGTAGTACAGTACAATTATGCATTTTGCCGCGCTAGGACAATAGAAAATTATTAGTATACTGATAGATTATATCAAACCTTTTATGTTAATTAACTCTTGGTATTTTGTTTATCCGGAAAGGTTAGGCCTGTGTAGGTGACACATGTTTCCACACAGTTTATTTGTACTTACCAAAGCCACGATAATGGACCGATGACAAGGCAACTTCTATTGACCCATTTCCACATTTTGTCACCATGTGATTGAAATTACCCCCACAATATGTAAATAGAAAACCATTACTGTCCATTATTTTAGGATTAAGGTCATTTGCCATTAGGGCAAAATATGGCACAAGCTTCAAAAAATAACTGAAGAATTCTGACAGAATTCTATTGTATTCTGTCAGAATTCAGTTCTGTAATTTGTAAAACATCTGCTGTTTACAAATACATGTTATTCAACTCTATGCCATTAACAGAAGTGTGACTAAAAGTAGCAATAAAAAAGGAAAAGCTAAAATTATTAGAATGTGGAGAGCCTTTTAGAAAATGGTGACTCCACTGGTATTTTAAGCAACAAGCAAAAATACATGTTGAGGAGTACAAACTCAACAATTATAGTAAAAATTGACATGGACCACTACTCTAAAAGAAAATTAAAACTTGTGACCTAGCTATAAAATTACATAAAATCTAAAATTAAATTTTAAGGGGGAAGTTCTATTACAATCTGCAATTTCTTATAATACAAGACAAACACATGTCTATTTGTATGTGCACCCTGTTAACTGTAACAGGTAAAAACATGCAGAAGTACTGTCCAATACTAAAAACCACACAGGTATGCCTCTTGATGTCTCCATGCAAGATACCAGTGACACTCTACATCCTAGACACTAGGGGGAGCAGTGGCTCGGGGTAAGGGATCATTTGGGATGTGAGGGGAGCTGTACAGCAGGGCAGCACTACTCTTAACTATAGGCACCATCCTGATGGCCAGATTTACACTCTCACAGCTGATGTCTGTTTGACCATCAGTGGTTGCATTTATTTTTAAATTGTACTTATTACTCATGACAGTTAAATGTAAGGATGCACCAATCCAGTTATCCATACTTAAACTTAAAGTATTTGCCGATCCTGACATAAGCCGATTCAGTTGTAGGGATGAAAAATGGCACTTATTTCTTTAGAACACAGTTAACGTATTACACAACAGATCCAAATGTGTTATGCAACTGTTATTTATCCCTCCTATAACTACTAAACAGCTTTGTATGAAAAAAAAAAACATGAGATGTTCTAGGTCTTATTACATCCAGTTAAAGGCCCAACCGAGATATCTGCTTCACTGATATCATGGAACCAAGGCCTGATTCAGCTAATTTTTCAGTATCAGCACCATTATTCAATATTGGTATCAATATCGGTGCACCCTAGTTAGATTTATAAATAATGATAACAGGTGAATTGAATCTGACCAGCAGCATGGAGCCGTGAAAATCAGTATGGAAACAATACCTTAATAAATGTAGTAACACATTCAGAAGATCAAAGGGGAGTCAGAAGAAAACCTGCAGGTGGGAAATAGATACCACACACCAGACCTTGCCAGAGTTTGGGGATAGAAAATGTGAAGACAAAAACCTAGAGCTAAAGATAATGGCCTCGCCACTTTTATGTAAAAGATATTCAACGTATCTGGCTACTATTTTCCATTATTATTTCCTTTATTAAAGCATACCATAATACACATATGGTATGTTATATGTTTAGTGATGTATACTCACCTCCAGCGCTGCCTTCTGCACCATCACTTGGCTGTAGACTCGAGCTCCATCGTCAGGACAAACTGTTTTCAGCTCCTCTTTGTTCAGAGAAAAGAGCTGGGCACCAGTCAGGACCCCCAGGCTTGAGATGGTCCTACAGGTAAATGTTATAGGGACATATTATATTATGTAAAAAAAAAAAAAAAAAAAAAAAAAAATCAACCTTTAACACTGTTGCCTCATCATTAGCTTGCTCATAGTTGTAGTTTGATTGATTCATGAATGGTTGAATAATCCTGTTTTGTTCTGCATTCAAGGCTTGAGTGTTCAGAAAATGTATCTCCTCCCACTGCTTTGTTTTTATTTGCAAATTACAAGTAGAGTTCAAAAATGTCATGCAGTAATTTTTTAACTGTAAAAAAACATGAAACATGAAAATCCACTTGTTGCTACAGTGAAATATGTCTATGAAGTTCCACAGTTTTGAACAGAAAGTCAATGGACCCATTTCAATTAAGCTATTTGCAGATTATATTGAACAAAATGTAAAATAATGATCTACATGTGTTGTAGTTTTATAGTAAATAGACACACAGCATAATATGTAATAATATTCTTTAAGCATAAATATAGAGGTACATGTGGTTTTATGATGGAGGGCTGACTCACACAGGGCTGAAGCCTTTAGTCTCCAACCAGCTCCTCACATCTTCTGGAGAGGACTCGTACGTGATGCTCACAGTCTGCTGGTTGCCTCGGCAGGGCACCTGAAACTTCTTCTGAGCGCTTCGTCCCAAAGTCAGTCTGTGCATAAGCTCATCCTGCACCTCCTCCATGTTCGATTTCCTCCCTGCAAAGAGAAGAAAAGCATCACTGCCTCCATATCAGTGGGTACATTTACATAGCCAACATAAATTCCATTACTAGAATATTCAGACAACCCAGTAATTTGAAATGGTTTAGACAACTCTGATAATTACAGAAATTACAATGATGGTAATGATCTGATGTTTGTGTGATTGTGAACATAGCCAATGAATTTTATTAATGCCAAATTAAATGTATTCTGATGCCCAGCCCTATGCCAATCAAATAGATAAAAAGACTCACTCAAATTTTAAAATAAATCCTTCTGTTCAAATTCATTGGTCATTACACATAAAACACAATATATTTCTGTCAGGGTGAATTCCTTTGTTCAATATAATTAAATGTCCCTATTCATTTTTGAACATTGTTATGGTTTACCCCAATATAAAACCTCCTAGTGTCTTTATAGAAACACTCACTGTTTGCAGGTATGGCTGGTTGTGCCTGGCTGTGCTCCCTCATGGCGACATTTCCCTCACTGGACGTGGTGCTGTTGTGGCGACTCACAGTGCTGCTGCAGCTGCTGGGTTTGGTGGTCTCATTGGTGGGAGGGGGCAGAGGCGGAGTGGGCAGGCTGACCGGCGCGGAAGGGGGAGAGGACACAGGGGATGTGGGGGACGTGGGGGACGTAGGTGTCGGGGGCATTGGAGTTACCACTGGTTTAGAGTGCTCTGGTCTGGCGGTCTGCTTCTGAAATCCAACAGGTAAACTTAAAATCGCTCAAAATCACCAGCAACTATCTATACAGCCCTACTCATAACATACATATTATAGTATACAGTATTATTAAAGTAGTTTTTATTTTGCACCAATAATGCAAAGGACAACAAAACAGTGCATGATTTTATTGCAGTTTTAGTCTCAAGCCATAATTTATATGATCAGGCCAATGAGAGCTGGCACTCACAATCACCACCTGAAAACTGAGACCAAGCTCGAAACTAAACCAGGAATAGAACAGAACCAAATATACATTAGGGCTTTAATGCACCCCGAGTGTGTAAGCTTAGAGAATGTCTCACCTTTATTTATTTTCTTTACACACTAGCGATCATAAAACTAGTCATTGTCTATCTAAAGCACACTGGTTTACCTCATTCAATTCGCCCAATAATTGCTGCCAATGTACAAAGAAACAAACAATATAAAATTACATGATGCAACAAAACATTTAAATAACTTTGTTTGGTGGCACAGCAAACTCACTACAGCTTACAGGTTCATTCGAAAAGTCACATTTCAACACAAATTCACAGTTGTAGTCCAAGTGCAGAATAAGGCACATAAGAGGAGCACACGCACACAATAGTAATACTAAACTAGTCCTCACTACAGAGACTATTTCCCTACTTTACCTTGAACAACTCAAACTCCTTTTTTGGCATCATAAGCTTATGGAGAATGAACATGAGACAATGATTGAGGGGTATTTAATGAGAAACATGTAAGATTGTTTAGTGTCCCATACCTGGATAGTGTGGCTGTAGACGGGCTCTCCTCTACCTGTTATGTCCACTGCTTTGGTCATCTCTAGGATGTTATTTGGCACATAACCACATGCACCGCAACCATTACGCACTTTCCACCACTGCTTTCTGTCATCAAGAACCTACCAGAAACATATTATAAAATTATTAAAACATTTGTCATGCTGAACAACAAAAGGATCTTTTATTTACCTCTAAAACTTCATCCTTCAAAACTGATAGTTCTGTGTTATTCCTCGCAACAAAGTCATATTTTGATTTGGCGATCATCTTATTTTGACCTCTGCCATCAGCCTCATACCCCCTGACGACAAACAAAAACTGTCATGATAATGGATTAAGTAACCCAAACAAATGGTATATTGTACCCCTCTTGAACCCTCTCTTGCTTATTTCAGTAAAGAATTTGTTTTAACTAAGAGCCATGGAGAAGTGTCCAAACGTTTTAAACATTTGAATAGGAAAACAAATCCAACATTTGAAAGAATAGAGCCAGATCCACAGAGAACAGAAGTCAGGTCAGGTGAAGTATTTTAGTATTTTAGAAAAAGGAAACACTTCAACAGGATCAAGTGAAAGAAATGAGCTTAAAGCGTAAAAGGGGAGCAGTTCTCCAGGGCTTTGATTTTTGACCTCAAGTTACCGGTCGACACAGCGGGTGACAGCTTGCTTAAGAGTGGCCACAGCCATGTTGGGGTCCAAAGCCTGCATGCGTTTGTAGGTGGTATTGACGTACCCATCTCCAGGAGGAAACCTCTGCAGCACTGAGTGCTACAAGACCAGACACACACAGTTATAGTGATGGTAGGCAGCTTGGAGTCATTGTAAGTGGATAACAATATCTCACCTCTTGGGCCAATCGAAGGTTCAGCTCCTCATTCCTCTGGATTTCAGCATTAGCCAGGCTCTCAGCCAAATGTGCCAGCTCCTGTTCATGTGAGGGGGGGACTAATGGAACGGCTGGAGGTTCCCAACCGTCACGAAACTTCAGAACACAAGGAGGGAAATAGTGATCTTTGGGCCACTCCAACCTGGAGACAACAGAAAAACATACATCTGTTCCTTAGATATATTTGTCACACATTTACACTGGTTATAAAAATGCCTCATCTTGTGAACCCACTAGCGGAATTATGAAACACAATCATCTGGGCTTAACTTAATACACTTTGACTGGCACTTCACAGCCCACCTGCACTTGGTCCAGCCATCCCCCAGTGCCACCCACATGTGCCTCTCCTCTGCTGTGCCTGCTGCATGGAGGAAGTCGATGGCTTCTTTTGTGAGGAAAGGAACAATGACACTACGGGCCAGTTCTACACTGCCTGAGGCTTGAATCACCTGCAAGACAAATATACCTTTTATTCTATCCAACAACAGATGTTTATAGGCCAAAAGAGACAGAAAAATAGGTATGCAAAGAAATAATAAATATGAGGGGCTGACCATCTTTAGGGGCATGAACAGGAAGTGAACTAGATCCACAGCACTCGGGTTTTGGATCTGGTCTTTCAATGTTCCCTGTGGAGAAACTTAGTGTCAAACATTTGAATAAAATAACTTTTAATAAACAACTGACAGCAGAGGCACGCACCAGCTGGTTGAAGGCATGTTTGAATTTCTGCAAACAATCAACAAACTCTTCTTCACTGGGAGGCTTGGAGCGCAGAGTGAGCACACCCTCTATAGGATGCATTTGTACAAATTACTTGAAGTAAAATTACAGTAAACACTATTCAAAGGGACAAGGTAATACTATTTAAAATAAAAACTTAACTTTACCTCCTGGACTTCTCCTTTTGCCTTTTTTAGACTTTTTCCTCTTGGAGAGCTCATTGAAAGCCTCTGCTGCTTTTTGCAGTTTTGTTACAAAGAACTCAATGTCATCCAAAAGGTGGTTCAATATTTGCTGTGTCAACAAGTAAATCATTCATTATTAAGAGCCATTTTTGTTTTCATTCTTAACAATTAATACAATGTTTAATATTTTTCCCTTGCTGGTTAAACATTATCAGGGTTTGGAAACGCTTAAGCTCAAATCTGGTTACATAAAAATGCAGACTAAATGTTTAAATACACAGACCAATCATTTTAAATCCTCTGTGGTCTTTCGCGCTGTAAACCCAGATGACCCACCACACTAAATGCTTAGAGCCAGAGCACAAATACAGTTCAGTCAAAATAAACTGACCACTTCTCTGTCGACACGGGCAGCGGTCATCTCCAATGAACCATCCAGCTCATACACTCTCTGCTTCTCATCTGCCACAAAAAGTCATGTCAGTCAGTTAATGTTTTGTAATAACACATACGGACTTTAGAACTTAGAAAGAAACCTGCACACTAAATGAGTTTTCCCTGTAATTGTAATTAAAGCATTGTAACAGTGTAACACACTGGAAGGAATAAGAGTCAGAGTTGATAAGGGGCAGATATTATTTCTCTGCCCTTTCATTCATTTATCATAATTGTACAAAAGCTGAAATACTGTATGCAGATATGTTGCATTGATTTGTTTTGTTTTAATGAATGAAATAAAGAAATATTGAATTGAATTGAAAGCAATATTATTCAGAAACTCCAAACTCCAAGGGATGATCCACTATATCTGTAGTACAGCTGCTCTGGTGTGGAATAATGGAAGTGAGGCTGCCAATCTGCACCACCACCTACCTCACTCACACACCACATTCACACATAAGCAATGTGGATGAATGTTATAATCACTAAGCCTCTATCTAATCTAATGTTACAGTATATATACAGACCAAACAGATGCGCAGAAGTACAAGCCATGATTACTTACGGTCTTGTTGCTCACTGGTCCACGCAGACCAGGCTGCCACGCGACTCTTCACATCCACCTGAGTGTCAGTAGCAGGAGGCTCAGGGGCAGGGGCAGCAGGGGGCGGAGGGATAATCCCATCACTTTTTAGGATCATTCTAAAGACACATTATTCAACATTTAGCTACAGAAACTCTGATCTCTGCAGAAACCTAATATCAAGTACTTAAGAAAATGAAAGAATGGAAATACATAAGACGACTCTTACTTAAGTGTCTCTGGCCTCTTCTTTACTTTTCCACCTTTGGCATCACTGATGGCACTCTCAATATCTGCATGGATCAGGTTTGCCTAAAGGAAACACCATTAAACTGTGTACTTCAAGTTTAGATTAGTCTGAATAAAAGTTGTTACCTTGATGTCATCACACTGGAAAAGGTGCAGGTCAGGTTTGATCTGCCCTGACTCTTTACAAACCACCGCCAAGATGGAGTCATAACTGCAGGCGTTGATCACAGCCTGACAGTGCTGTATCGTCCCAATGGGAAAGTTTTCCAACTCATTCTGAAAAATAATCACATTCTAAAGTTCCTATTTGTATGTAATAGCAGGAGGAGTTTAAGTGCATATGACAGGTTTTCATGTGAAATTATTACCAAGTTTGTTGGGATACGTTCCAAAACATTCTCTTCTGTAAATTAGCTTTAGCTTTGGCCCTTGTGTAGTGTGGTGCCTAAAAATGATGGAATAACCTCCACTCTACATCTGCTGCCCATGTCCAACCAATTAATAAAATTACAAAACTTTGTCAAAATTGTCATAAAAGGAACAACCAAGTTTTTTTTGTTTTGTTTTTTTTTAGCAAAATCTGTGACAAGGTTCCTCTCTACACAGATCTGACCTGTATCATGGTCTCGCCTCGCCTGCTTGTCTCTATAGAAACAGGTTGTGGATGTCCATAAAAGTTACATAGTGTAGCAGAAAAGCTACATAGTGTACCTGAAAAGTTACATAGTGTAGCTTTATCTGAATAAATAGTGTAACCTGCATATGCACTTTAAACTGAATTGTCTTAAATGATAGATCCACGCTGACCTTGGTCTCCAGGTCTATGAGGCTCACGGCCTTGTCCTCCACCTGCAGAAGCATCTCTTGTGTCCACACTTTGCCCTTGGCGTCGAGCAGGCGCAGGCGTCGAATCCCATCATCCACTGTGATCATCCCATCTTTACGGTCCAGAACAAATGTGGTCAGGTGCTGAGGGGGGACCATTCACGACAAAATACATCAACAAATGCAAAAGAAGCTATAAAGATGAGTTTTTTTGAGTCAATGTCTTACCTCTACATGATACTGTGAAGTGTCCGTCAGGCTGTTGATGCTGTTTTTTGTGTAGTGTTTTCTTTGTTCTGAAAAAAAAGCCATACTTGTAGTTGCATAGTTAAACATAAGATGAGGTAGTTGTGCAGTGTTTCCACAAAATTCACACCATTTTACATTTTAAAAGAAAGAACATCACCTTGACCTCTACAATCATACATTTCATTTCTTATCTTGTTCAAAGCCTAAACAACACCACAAGTCCATGCAAACATCTCATGATCTCAAAAACACAAATGACACAGTTCACTCTGCTCACTTTGACTTTGCTTTTTGTTTTTGGCAGACGAGCGAAAGAAATACATTTCTTCTCTTCCTGTAAATGTGAGAAAATCATTGTGTAAACATGCACAGGGCTGCCGGGCAGTAGAAAAACCAGTGTAACCGTTTCTGTGCAAGCATAATGTAAGAGTGTTCCAGCTGTGGGCCACAATAGACAACAAACTCACCGTAAATAGCTTTGGCACTGGACTTGGCTTTAGATTTTGGAGGCTCTGAAGATGAGCCATGGCCACTGCAACAGAAATTAAACATCAAAAATTTTAAAAATGATCTTATTTAAGGCAACTCAAGGTGGATAAATGCTACTTTAAATGAATGTTGTCGTGCTGGGTCTGTAAAGGTTAAATAGATTATTTGTGATGATACCTGACAAGAACTCTTATATCGATATATATATATATATTTGTATCTAAAAAGTGCAGAATGTGTTTATTTTTGTGTTTATTTCAGGGACATGGTTTTCTGGAGACAGGACGACTGAGAGCAGCTCGAGTGTCTGTGAAACGTGATATTTTCACACATTGGCTTGATTCTGACTGCTGACAGCATCAATATTTAATGGGACTGCTTAATGCTGCGAGAGCATCAAACGACTTTACTACTCGCTCCCTGAACCACGGCAACCCACCTGTTGTGAATAAACAAAACAATCTGAGCATCTTACCCCATAAACAAAGTCTTACTTGAGTTGGGTGCTGTATGAACCAAAGACATTGGAGGTCGGGGTGTCATAGCCGTTCATCCTGCCTCAGTGACAGTCAGCTGAAATAGTGGACAACATACAAATTAGGGCCATTCAATACGCTATATACACAAAACTGAATTCATATTTTATATACAAACGATACATGGTCACGATACATATTTAGTCTTATATTTATTCTTCTTATTCAAACTTGAGGTTATTGCCATTACTTATATAGTCATTAAAAATATGTAACTAATATATGTCACTTTTATACCAATGTTTCAACAGAGTCAATATTCTTCACCACTAGCAGACACAAAAAAACACATAATGAATCTTTCTAAATTAAACCTTTGCACCATTAAATAAACTGTCCTCTTAATCTGAATGTCTCTTCAGTCACGTGTGAATAGTTGGGAGTCAAAAGCCACTGGGGTCGTGTTTGCTGAATAAGGACACAGTGTTGCTTCATGTACAACGAGACTGTGTGTGATTGCTTTTCCCAGGACTCCTCTCTCTTATGTTTTATTCACTTGGGACTCTCTCTCGTGTACGACTCTGTAGCCACGGCAACGGGCATGAACACCGCTACAGTAAAATACCATTGTTAAACACAAATCTGTGACATCGGACATGGCCTGCATCAACTATTCTTAAGGCGTTTCATTTTAGTCTGATGCTCCCATTTGAAGCTATGGCTTTATCTGTGTGAAAGGTTTGCCCAGGCTCTTTAAAGTGAGTGTAATGTCAGTGACAGAGCGAAGCAGTAAATGTCAGAGAAACTTATCAGTGCCAAACAGCTGCTGGACACCACACTATTGTTCGTTCTTTACACGTGCTCCTCACACGGTGGTGAAGGGGCACTGGTCATCACAGAATACACATCTGCTTCATGAGGAGTTTAACAGAGGCGTACTTTACTTAGATTATAGTTCGTCCTCCAAGAGACAGTCAACGCCATAAGATATTACCACAATTATATTTTATATAGAAATAAGATATTAATATCAACCTGTTATTTACACTTTTTAGTGTATAAGCCAAAAATTTAGCCAAAAGTATGTACCAATCTGACATTTTCTGCATTCCCCCAGTCTGTATGTGCCCATATGTCCAACCAGTTTGTCTTCAGTGCATCAGATTTGTCTTTAAACAGACTAGTAAAAATGGAAACAGAGGAGCTATAAGGCTAAAAATATGGCTGTATGCTTTACAAGAGCAAAACGTTTTGTGAACGTAACTATAGCTTAACATAAATTCGTGGTCCTTGATATCAATATTAAAAATCCAAAGAAATCCACATCATACCATCTCTACTAGTTTAGTCCATGATTAGGCTTAAGAATCCTAAATATTTTCTGAGATGATAGTCCAATAACACAATAGAGTTTCACGGTTCTAATGCCATAAACACATTTATAAACTCAGATGCTTTGAGACAGCAGCAGAAACTGCTCACTTATCCAATATCCAAACATGGTGTAGGACAGACTTTGGAGGCAGAAGGTCTTTGTGACAAACATGCTCAATAATCAATAATATTGATAGGCATACAGTATATTATCCTTGTTTTCGGCCTCATGCTCACTGTAAGTACTACATACAAGGTATAACAGCCTGAATCTGGTTGCCATGACAACAGCACATGGCATGCGGCTGACTGTGCTCCCCACAATCGAGGAGTGGGGCAGTAAAGCGTTTCCACAGCAGCACAGACCTCCAACCACATACAGTGACCTAGCTCCTCACAGGGACATGCTTATTCAGATTGGCTTTGAATTTGTCTGCATCATCTGAATAAATAGCTAAATGTCGTGGGGCAACTTCTAAAAAAATCCATCAACATAGTTATATAACCAAATTGAATCGATATAAGCATCAGTGCTGCTGAGATCAGAGAAATTAATTATTTCCTGTCTCTGTTATGAAAAAGAGCATTAATGTTTTATCAAGCTCAAAACTGTTTAAATATTAACCCATGGCCAAATACACTGTTGTTGACTCACCAAAGAGGAACTGCTCTGTCATTTTTACCACCTGCAGCTCCAGTCTAATAATGCACTGTGAAAAAGCTGGTGCAGACAGTGTCAAACAAAGCCAGTGGCTTCTGTGTCTTGCAGAAGAAAGTAAAGAGGATTTGTAAGAAGATTTACATCCATGCTGCCTACGCACTAATCCCTCCTCTCATTTAGGACTGGTACTGTTGTCCATGACTATTTTCTTACTTCACATACTGCCACAAATTACAAATATATATTTGCACTATGCACTATATTAGGTTGACCCAAGTCAGCTCTGTGACCTCCATGTCAAAAAGCAAGGCATCTAGAAGACTTTCCATTACAAGCAATGGAGCTGTTTGGTTTCTTATGGGAAGGTGGCTAAATGTATGATGAACGCTTTGTGTGCCTTAAACATTCCATATTTAAGAGAAGGCTAATTCGTGCACAGTGGAGAGGAATGGGTCACTGTGGACATTTGTGCTGATGATGATTGAGCGACCTCAGGTCAGACCGACTCTAATCAGGCTGCACAATGAGAGCACTGGGTATGGATTGATTCATCTGTGATCAGCCCTCTCCTCTGTGATTCCCACAGGATCCAGGACGTGGACACTAACCTACATACAACAGCAGCACGTGCTCTGTGAATGTAAAGGGCTGAGGAAACAGTGCGGACCACCAACCTGTGTCTCTATTCCTCAAAACTCAGTGACACTATAGACCACCATCACTCAGAAATTGGGTTCTTGAGCTTTTAGATCAAAATACAAATTTACAAAGCACCGTACCTTTGCTAATGATCAACAGGTATTCTAATCTGGATCTAGCATCACATGTCTGAACTCCTGATATAACGCTGAACCTGCTCAGGTCTGAATAATGAAAAACAGTATGCACTGAAGTCATAGTACTTTACAGCATTTTCAGGACTGTGTTTTTTATTTGAATAATGCCATATCTAAATAACAACACTAGACTAAATAGGTATTCAGTGAACAGTCACCATCTAGCTGCTAAAACACGAGGCACATTGAGACTTACCTGGTTATCTCTCTGCTCTGCTCACAGGTACAGTCTGAGCTATGCTTCATGTCTGGCAGATTACTGCAGCTCCTGGATTTGTAGCTGCATGTTTTCCTGGGCTGACGAGCTTACAGGACTAATTAATGAGTCATTTGGAGCAGTGGGTGGGGCCTCAAAGAGTGACAGGTGGCAACAGTGAAAGCACTAACAGAATTGCACAGATATTGATACTAGAATTGATTATCCACACGATACTGAAAAATTTGCGTGATCGGTTCCATGATTTCAGTTAAGGTGATATCCTGGTTGGGCTTTTAATTGGATGTAATACGTTTTTGGCCTTCATAGGTTTGAACTTTTATTCATATGAAGCTGTTCACTGTTGTGCTTGATTTATTGTCAAGAATGCATAAAAAAAACATGAATTTGTTAAGTGAGCAGGGTCGCCTCTCCGCAGACCTGACCTGAAACTTGACTTGTCTGGAGATATATAATACTGTGAAACATTCCAGGTGAAGCAAGAACATCTCCATGGCGATAACAAGCAGGTAGTGTGTAACCTTCACCAGAAAAGTGCGTGTAGTGCATCTTTAAGTTGCAAAAACTCAAGTGACAACTGTATCCAAAAACCCAAAGATATTTAACCTACAGAAGCACAGACACAGATAATTACATTAAGTCAGTGTACACCCTCTCCCATTGAACTTTGACCCTCTCAAAGATACACTATTGATTACACAAACACTATATAAAAAAAGATCTGTCACAAGAACAAGACCGAAACTCACTGATAGAGTTCACATTTCACAACCTACAGTCCAACGATGATGTGACACTTTTCCCAGAATGTGACGCTTACAATTGTTTAAACTGGCGTCAGCTCTTGTTTCCATAAGAAGCACAAGTACCAAAGTGACACCTGGCAGGTTTGGTTACATCACTGTCATTAATCGGAAACATCTCAGCAAGAAGCCTGCCGTCCAAGCCAAAAAGTGTTGTTGTGGTACTGCTATAACTGATACTATAGCTGATAAAATCTGCATATCGACATAGGTCTGTCATAATAATCACTATGTTGAATTATTGTTCAAAAACAGACAGATGGAACAACATTTTTGACCTCAGTACAACTATTTTTTTTGGTAATAAGATCAAATGTAAGCTACACAGGGTTGAACAAGTACTAGACAGACCTTCTAACTTCTGCTGTTTATCTTTTGCAGCTCATATTTTACTGGAACTTTTCAGCGTTGTTGTTTATCGTGATATTTTCCGGAGCAACTAATGACACTTCCCAATCTGTTAGTGACAGACTTAGACAGAGACTGATATTAATGAATGAATTGAAGTTATTAAATATGTTTAATCACGGGACACTCTGGCAAAAATACAACACTAAATGTCCTTCCTGATGGTCATGTATATCCAGGGTTGTGGCCAGCGCTGTCAGTGAGTTTAAATGTACTGTTTTACTGTATTGCATCCAAAATTATGTCAAACATCTCTGGAGATTGTGCACTATTAGTAAGCTCTAAGAGGACCGGACATTGAAATCTCTGGGGGTGGGAAAGATTCTAAAATAGTCCCAGTGTGAGGTCCCAAGACGCCGTCAAAGAGATATTTCCCATGAAAATCCAAAAACGGAGAAAAACAGAAGGGAGCAGCTGTGGACTTTAGTCTTTCCCTATCAGGCTAAAGGAGGGAATACGTTTCTTCAGCAAATACATGAAAAACACTTGAAATTGCACAACTCCCTGCTCAAAGGTCCTTCAAGTGCTTTACAACAGCAAACTGATTTCTACAAGACTGTTTTTCCTTCTTCCACCATATGCAACGGAGATTTCCAAGCTGCTTCCAAGTTCTCCGGCAAAATCCTGGACCCAGTACGTCGTAGCCTATTAGGCCAAGGACAAGATCACATTCATTTTAGGTCAACTCCAGAGAAAGAAATAGAACTACTTCCATACAACAGAGATTAGAAACAAGACAAAGAGGATGAGAGAGAAGGAGAGTTGATGCCTCCTTAGAGACTTGAATCAAACCTATAAGTGCAGGTCGGTTCTGGTGTTATTCTGGAGGTGACAGGGAGAGCCACCACCTGAGACCTGGCCTGTTCATAACACCAATTACAGAAGGAGGGCCTAATGAGAACTCTGGCCTATTATTATCCACAGGAACACAGTGTACACCTGCTCCTAAGACTGCTGCTTTGAACAGGCGCGCGTCCTGGATAACATTGACCATTGCTGGAGGCTAAACAGTGTGGATGAGATAAGCACAGCTGACTGTTTAGAATGGCTGCGATAAAAACACCAACGTGAAGCAGACCCTGCGCTCACCCCGGCGGAACAATACGTACACGCGCTATCTCATCCCCGGCAACAGCGCCTCGTTCATTCAGACTCACCAAACAAAGATCCCCGCGTAACAAGGGGCGGGGATACACCTACACAGAGACTACCGGTGGCCCCCAGTCTATGGGTGAATGGGTGGATGGGTGGACCTCAGCTGGAGACAAGTTTTTTTTAATCATACAGACATTTTGCCACCTCAAAAACAGTTTACTTTTAGAGCTATATCCAAGTGTGACCATGTGCGCATTTCCTGGTATAAACATAGGTGACTGTAATGTTAAAAGAGGCATGCGTAATCAAACGTGGCACCAAATGAGGACCGTGCGCTTTTGAGCATTTAAGGATGGATTTAAATTATGTTATTGTCTATTTAAATATAGCTTGATGTAGACAAATCACTGAAACAAAATCATCAGTAAAGGGGACACGTAGGATAACATTTAAACACCTCGTGCAGTCTGGGGCTCTCTGCTTTCATCCAGGCTACCTCTTCTCCGCAAAGCACAAGGACAGATCAAGTTGCCACGGTTTGAATTTACATCGGCTGCGCTATGATGAACAATGCACTGTTTGGCCTGCCTGTTAAGAATTACCTGGCACACACACACACAGCACTGTATTTCATCAAATGCCATAGGAAACGCCAAAATCTGTCGCAAAAACAATTAAAAGGGGCTTACCTGCAGGTGTGGGCTTTATAAAATAATCCATGTAACGCGGCGTCAGACTGCTACCACATGGCACGCGTATTTCCTTCTCCAAATTGTGTTGTTGCTCCCATACGAACAGCGACAAGGGACCCGGGTTACTAAAGTTGGTGCTGGGAGCTGTAGTTGCCTTTACACTAGACTTGACTTTGAATAGCGCGTAGAGAAACAGCGCTGAGCCAACCTGGAGCGTGCGCGTGTGTGTCTGTGTCTGTGTGTGTATCAGTGTGTGTTGTGTTGCCCTGTGTGCTGACTCGCAGGCACTATCAGTGGACCCGCCCATTTAGGAGACTGATGCTGATCTGATCACACATGTAGATTTGTGCCACCATTTCATTTTTATTTATTTATTTGTCATTTATTTATTACTAAGGGACTAAGAAATAGATTTATCCTATTCCTCTGTAATAGACATACAGTTTACACACAGTGGGTCTAAATTAGATTTTCTATCCAAACAAAATCCAAACAAAAATAATACTGAATGCCCCTACAAAATAGATTTACTCAAAAGTGACAAGTCTTGTTTCCATTGGAGGAACATTTCTCTGTGAAGGCACTGGAGGATTAAGAGCCTCTGCGCCCCCTGCTGTCGTTTGTGTAAAATGCGTTAAATACATTTCTTAAAATTCTCTATTCTAATGTATATGACATTAACTTTGTTTTTTTCTCATCCTCTTTACAACCTAATGGGGCCAAATATCATGTAATGTGCCGTTCAAAGGCTGGGTTTGACATCAATGACTGGTTCGCTCAAAGTAATTGCAACATTTTATTTAGTTAAACACACACACGCACATCTAAACTTTGTGACAATAAATCCAGATCATCCCTCAAGTTTTAAGTGACACAAGAATGCACAAGAATGGCACCAATAAGACGGACATGTTTGACTGACACACATGAAGCAAGACAAAGTAATGTAACGAATGTGCAGTGCTAATATTTTAGATCTGTCCATTTTTGTCAGCTTGTGTTTCGTCAACAGTTTTAACAAAGTGCATTTCTTCATCTACAGATAAGTCCAGTAACACCAGAGTCAAAATAACCAAATGCTTGGCTCAGGTAATGATTCACATATACAACAAATAAAAAAATCTAAAAGCAAAAGTCATTCCACAAGAATTACTCAATGATGATACGCAATGATCAGTAGAAACTGAATAGTAGTAGAATAGCGGTATATGTACAGTACATGTGATATTTCATAGTGAAATGTGACTCAACCAAAAGGAACAAAGGCCACATCATGTGAACACTGACAAACCCAACAGCCTTTAATTCGCAAATGAATCTTGCTTGATGATAAAATACTGGAATGGAAAAATGAAAAAAATGTTTTACATTTTGATACATTTTGGCCCTGCAAATTGAACCAGATGATCTAATCAGAAAATAAACTTTAAATATAATTTCAAACAAAATTCAAGTATACACCATATATGGGTCTGAGTTGGGTTTTGACACGACTCTGGTAAAGATGGGGCATTGCATTGGCACATTTAAAAAAGCTAAAAGCAGTAATAAAAATCAGCTTGTTTATGGAGGACACTCTGTGACGCTACATCATGTAACCTTTTATCAGGTCAACTACTTTCTGCTCACTGACATTCGATCGTTGCACAGGAAACCTGGAGTTGTGATAAAAAATACAAGAAATTGTCCATAAGCAACTGTCTTTGTAGTGGAGTTGAAGATGGATATGAGTCAGACCCAAGCCAATCAGGTGCAATACTGCTATTTATCCACAAGTGGATAAAGTGGCGCCATTATTAACACAAAGGGTTACAACAGTTCTTTCAAAATCCACTGCTTTTCTTACACAACCTCAATGTATTTTAGCTACTTGACTTTTTTTCTTGAATAAACATTAGAGGCACATCTTATCAGCTTTCTAGAAATAAAATAAATATTTAAACATCAAATTTAAGTACTATTTATTTACTTGAATTACTTTGAGGCACGACTAAGTTTTTTCTAACCATTTTGCAGATTGTACCAATTATCAGATTTAATGAATATCCAATTGATGGTTGTTTTTTACATTCATTTCATGTGATGTGTTATGTAAAGTGCATTAGAGAGCCCATTACAACCTTTGACTAAATGGTTCTGTAACAAAAGCAGAGAATATTTGAGGAGTCCTGAAAATGTATTATTTTTCGGTAATTTTTGAAATGGGAATTGCCCAGCCTTTTTTATATACCTCAGTCTATGTTCAGTCCTTCAATTTCAAAAGAGAAATTGATCAATTTAGACTGAAGTAATCCTTCTTTTCCGAACAAATATTTGTGCAGCATTTGACAGTCACAACAGCAGCACAAACTTTTCCCTTCTTCAGTCTGAAAATCAGACAGTCTCTTCTGCTCAGTGCAACTACCTTAAAGTATCTATGGTCTACACTGGCTTGTAACAGCACATGCTCAGTTTCAGTCCATTGTCTCAGCTTCCTTGTGCAGACCAAGCAAACATTCAGATTTTGAAGTAGGATGAAAAAAATGAAAAAGCAGCATTTTGACAAACCAAAACCTTCAAGTGTTGTCAACCAAACCTTGCTTTGTGTTAAACTCGTAGGTGCCAAAATTATTGTGCTCTGGACAGTGTGGTTCTTCACTGAACACTTGTTTGCTGGATTTTACCATTGCAGCAGTTGTGGCAGTTCAATAGCAAGTTTTGAACACTATAGTTGGCATTTTAAGTCCCTTATAGGGTGGCAGTGTAGTATATTGGCCACCATGTTGGGAATGCTGCATGGCGCTTGTACCAGATAAACAGAAGTCAAAAGTGAGGGTAGAGTTGATGCTTGACGGGCCAGTGTGCTAGCTGGTTTTCCAACATCTCCTGAGATTAAAAATAAACAACAAGAAAAGCAGAAAGCTGACTCTTCTCCAAATGTTTGTCACTTCAAGTTTTCTGAACGAGTACAGACTGAGGAGACACCCAGAGCTGTGCCACAGTTGAGAGGGGCTGGTGTTCAACATGTTGGGCGATCAGTGAAGGCTTCATAAGGCAAAGCTCCATACCCATGCGGTAACATCAATTCAACATAAAACGGATTTTAAATACATTTCTGCAATTTTCTGCTGTTTTGTTTTTGATGAAGCAATTCTTCTGCACAGAATGGATGCCTGAAGCACAGGAAGTTGGGCAGCCTATAAGATAAAAACAAACAAAAACACCATCATGCAAAGTTGTTCTAATAATTTACAAGTTGTAAACTGCAATCACAATTAGAAAGAGCTGTGCCACTGTCCATGAACACGGAACATACTTTGGTGATCCAGTGCAAGTACATAACAAGGTATAATACTACTATAAAAATGGTCAGTCACTATACATATGTATAGTGACAATAAATGCATTCTATTCTATTCTATTCTATTCTATTCTATTCTACTAAGATTCTTTTAAGTAGGTTATTTTAAAGTAATCAATTATGATGTTCCAATCAAGGATAATGCTGACTCTTTGAATCGATGACCTAAGCAGTCGTATGGAGCAGACAGTAAGACGTATTCGGACAGAATAGGAATGGATTCGGGTTAAAATGGGCCAGGGATTTTGGGCCTCATCTAAAGATTAAGATGAATGTTTATATTAAGTCACCTGTCTTTTTTAGGGTGATTAGATAGTAAATGGAAAAACATTTAGAGCTTTTCCACCTTTGAGGCCTTCAAAGTAGACTACTCAGCCATTTACGCATACACCAGTGTACACACACAATATCCTTTTTGGTTGTAAATAAAAACAGAAATGATACAGTCCAACGTTTTACTTACTTACATGTGAGGGACAAAGCCATCATTATGTCTTGCTAGCGTTCTCATAGATAACGTCAGAAGTGATGGACTGTTTCTTTTTTTGCCACATTAGCAAAACGCACTGATGGATAAACACATACTGCTCCTGTAAGACAAGATTAAACAAATATAAATCTTGGTCCAACTTCCCGCTCAGGTTACATCATGTTATGATTCGGTTGCTGTATTTAATTGCTTACTTCAGTCTGCACCATGGATAAGCGATGTGATCTCATGTCAGAGACCATTCCCAGGATGTCCACAAACTCATGCTCGCGGATATGCTGCATCAGGCGGTCCAGTGCGATAAAAGTTCCAGTCCTTCCGACTCCAGCACTAAACACGAGCAGACATACTTCAGACAGAGAGCTCTCAACCAATTACTTAGGTTTATTAATTATGATTTATGGGGCACACTCATCTTTAATGGATTATATTATCTGACTGAACAGTATTTCCTACTTAGAGATAAGTGATGTGGACAGACTACATACAAATTACATTACACCTCGATTTTGCTTTGCAAACATTAAAAATAAAGATATTACCTGCAATGGACAATAATGGGGTCTTTGGTCCTGTTGGCCTGCTGACGGACAATGTGGACAAACTGCAGGATGCTCTCAATGGCATTAACTGTAGGGACGCCATGATCTGGCCATGACGTGTAATTTAGATGAAGCACATCGAGACTCTCATCCGCCTGCAGGGCACAGCAGATACAAAGAGTGTTCAAGAGTTTCCCTCAGTGGGCACATCAGAATATCAGATTTTAAATGATCCTCACATATCCGAGTCTGAACTTCCTGATGGTCCATTCGGGTGACTCAGTTTCAGAGAGCATCTCCACACTTATTTCTCCATACATAACCGGTTCATCAGTGAAGGGCCAGTAGTGGTCGCACTTAACCTGAAATACAAAAAATTTATCTCTAAATATTCTGTCTACCATCACACCATCCTTTGTTTTAGAACAAAAATAACACGCATACCCTTCGCCTCTCGTTGCACTGTGTGAGCATGACTATGATCGGAGATTTCTGCTGCAGGACCATTTTCCAAAAATCATTTCTAGTCTCTGGTAATGGACCCTGAGTGGCAATGTATTCCTTTCCATGCTTGTAACCCTGGATTACAAAAAATAAACAACAGTACTACATCACTACAGCTTTAAATTCTATAATGTGAAACATGGAAAACAGTTGACTTGATATCAATTTAATTTAGTACATTGTAGGCCTATGTATAAAAAAGCGAACTCACAGGAATGTAGTTTGCATTTATGTAGTCTAAACCTTCATCGTTGTGCATAGAGACCAGTTTTACTCGACTAAAATCATCTGCAGAAAAAGCAATACAGTAAGTGAGCACAATTAAAGTACTGAGTAGAAGTCATTGAAGTGCCACATCACTTAATCTTACAGGGCAGGATGTTGGTGTAGCGGTTCTTTGGCCTGTTAACAGGCAAGTCAGCGGCATCATGGGTAAGGTCCAATCCGACACTTTTGAGTTCCTACAACACAGTAACTTGTGACCACTGACCAATCAAAATAAGGTAAAATTACTTCACTTCTGGCTTTATGTATGAACAACTGTACCTCAAACTGCAAAGAGAACTTGTAAGCAGAGTCTTTACTCATGTCTTTGAAATAGGCATCAAAGTCATCCAGCTGCACAGGGCTGTGAACACATAAGTGTGTGGAAATGTAATTGAGAAAACAACTGTGTGTATATTCAAAGGTCAATGTGCAAAATGGCAGCAACTGTGTATTCATCATATACAGTACAGTAGGCCCAAAATATAGAAATAAAATAGAACCTCTAACAGCGTAATGATACCAGATTTGGGCAAGCCCTTCAGAAACTGTCTGAGTCACTAAATGTACAGTTCAATTCAGCTGGTCTGGTTCAGTTAATTCATTATGAAAATTTCTTTTCAAAGGCAGTTTTTAGTGAAATAGCGGACGTTAAACGCAGTGAATGCAAAAACAAAATACAAAAAGCACAGATAGAAGCACAACATTTAGTGGTGTTACCTTGTTAACTTCCGTTTCTTTAAAGCTGTCTTGCTCCTATAAAATATAGAATAAAGTCCTTATGTTGTTTGTAGCTGCTACAGTAAAATTCCTATAGTGACTAATGGTACAGTGTGATGTCATATGTAAAATGTGTACATAATTTATTATAGCTTCAGTGTTTAAAACATGTTTAAATTATGCATTAAAAAAACAACAAAGCAGAATCACCTTTAAACAATGTCAATAGTAATGTAAGGCCATGTACAGTATGTATGTATGTATGTATGTATGTATGTATGTATGTATGTATATGTTTGTTTAACATGTTTGTTAGATGATGTTTTTTAAAATATCAAGTGTTATTCAATGTTTTACCATTATTTTGTTTGTACCACAGACAATGCCAGCCCCATACATGTGTACCATGCAGTGATAGGCATGCAACTGAATAAACAGTAGCCTATATAGTAAGGACTGATTAATCTGAATAAGTGTGTGCTCAGTGTGAACTTGTTACAAGGTCTAAGCTTTACTTGTCAAGGGATTCATCAGAAACATGCACAAGTAAATAAACTAGAATAATCACAGCTCTGAAATCTAAAGGTCTGTATTATTTTGTTTTGGCACAAAAAGACAGCATGCAGCAATCAGGGTTAGCACTTAGCATCATGCTACATACAAAAAGTTAGTGGACATACATGTAGCAGTCAGACAGACACAGCAAAGTGGGACAATGTGAAACATAAAAACGAGTAAAATTAGTAATTAACATGATAAAGTCTGGTGTTAGTCTATATCGTCTCTCATCAATGACCTCCCAAACCTGTGACCAAAAGTTTCAGTGTCAATATACCAAGGGATTTAAAAAAAAAATTGTATAAATTATTTGAATACAAATGAATGACAGAACCAGAAATCCGAGAGTCAGCGTTCGACTACCTCTGCACCAGTTTTGAAAAAGCAATAAATTAAACAAAAACAAATGAAGTACCTACTCAATTTTAGTAAGACTAAATTACATGTAATATCGCCAATGTTAATACCTTTTCATGTGTACATTGGGTTGAGGAGAAACATACAGGAAAAACACCAGACTTATTCAGTCTCTTAGTTCTGTGGGCTGTGGCTCTGCTAAGACATGCCCCTGAAGTGCAGTGTTTTGGCCAGTAGTTGCTTACTTACCAAGGATTAATATAAAAAGCCAAAAGATAGTCAGTCCAAAGGCAGGATGGCAGAAGGGTAAGGAAGGCAAAGAGGCTTCTTCGCCTGAAGGGGGTTCAAATATAAAAAAAATAAAATCACAAAAAATAGAGGGAAACAAACACCAGGGGGCGACAGGTTGGGGACAGAACATGGTGCTCCATTAGTAAAGAGGCAAGAGCTTCACATTAGTGCTGAACACAAAGTTACAATGCATTACACTGCCTTTCAGAAAGTCCTCCCTTGTCCTTGGGTTGGACAACAGGAATCTGTTTCTGCCAGACGTCAATGGCCACTCTGTCCCATTTTACAATCCCCAGCCTGACATAGAAATCACATCACAGGGTCTCCCATAACCCGCCCCACAATGAAACAGCCATCTCTGAGGCCCTAGTCACTGGTAGGTGACCTCAGATAGAGTGAGGCCAATTTCCTGACCCCACAGATGACTCCTAACATGTGTGCTGATTGGTCAGGTCTCCAATGAATCAGACATTTTCAGTTGTGTTTGATGACACCATTCCACAAACCAATTTGATGATTTGTTAAAATTCTGCTCCATATCTAACAACCACATATATTTATAACAATCAACTTATCTTTATATATATTGGTAGTAGATTTGTGTTTTATCTGAGTCATTGGAGAGAACAGTTCTGTGAAAACAGTGAGATCTGCCAACATGCACAGTCAAAGCGGAAACACAACTCCACCGTCACATTAAGACACTTTGATGGACATGTGCTTTTAGTGATGAGAGGTAAAGTACAAGAGCAGATGGAAGCTGCCTTAACTGACCGTCTTTCAGTTGTTATATTAATCACAAATACATCACCTACTCCAAACCTTTTTTCAATTGACTCACTATAATACATAAGTAAACAATATAAGCTATTTCTATGCTATTAAAAATAAAGATTACAACTTGTGATATGACAAAGAAGGCATCATTACTAGAGTGGCTGAAAGTCTAAAATCTGTCAGCAACAAGCTCTGCACTCAGACTCTAATCTTCCTCTAAATCCTAACAGGGCTTTACTGAGCTGTATATCGCTTTATCGGGTCTTGAAGGGTGTTTGCTGTAACACACTTTTAATAACACACTAATGCAGTGCATCTCCTAAAGAAATTCCAGCAGCAGTGAAAAAAGTCATTTAAAACAAATTAAATATTTTCCTACCAGTTATAGGGGAGTTTTCCATCTCTTTCAAATGAAGGGAAATTGACAAAGGTTTCGGCTCCACAGTCCCTGGAACAAAAACAGGACAGGTTAGATACAGTGTGGCTCTGAGGAATTTGAACTCACTGCTGCAACAAGGAAGTCTCCAATATTTGATGACAGATCAGTAAATGGGGGAAGTGAGGGAAGAAAACTGAAAATGTTGTAATAATAAAAGATATCTATAGATCTATTCCCAATTGCCACTTTTATAAATGTTTAAATACATAAACTAATATAAATAAAATACTAAAAAAGGATGATATGGCTGTTAAGAAAATTACTCTTCATTCATAGCCTTAAGAAAGTTAACTGTTGGACATATGAGCATCTTAAACCAACTTACTTGTGGGAGGTTTTAGCTTTGGACAGTATTTAGAAACGCCTATTTCCCAGCATTGACCAGCACTGACTGACACTGTACA
This sequence comes from Periophthalmus magnuspinnatus, assembly GCF_009829125.3. Classification (NCBI taxonomy): domain Eukaryota; kingdom Metazoa; phylum Chordata; class Actinopteri; order Gobiiformes; family Gobiidae; genus Periophthalmus; species Periophthalmus magnuspinnatus. The sequence goes on from NC_047148.1 coordinate 15,421,491, forward strand.
GACCGTACACACTGTACATGTACTAAACATATGCATAAGAAGCAGGGAAGTCTGTTATAAAAAAGGGCCTTCATTGTGGCTTAATACCTCGTCATGTGCAGATGTTTTTTGCGCAGCACAAGGAGGAAGAGCACGAGCAGGCAGATGAGAAGAATGCTGAGGACAGCCAGAGCAGAAATAGCTGCTACACTGGGGTTCATTTCTTTGGCTGCAATAGAGAAATTAAAACCATAACATAAAATCCATTCATACAAACAGATCAACAGACTTCTTTGAATGCAATTCGTGTGGACTGTTGGGAGACAATAAAAACATATAAAGTGTGTGTTTGAAACCTACCAATGGTCTTAATGGTGATGTAGGCAGGTTTGCTGGGAGTGCTGTAGCTGAAACTCGTGACTGTGCAGTTGTATGTGGAGGAGGGCATTAACCCGGAGACTGTCACCATGTGAGTGTTTACAGTTTGAGGCTCACGGGACTGAAAAACAAAATGAAGTCAAAGAGGATGTTTTAAGTGAAACAAATGCTATGGTATTTAGAGCTTGTTACCTTGAACTCCTTGCTGACTTTGTTAGGTTTGCAGTAGATCTGATAGTAGTCCACAACTCCATCCTCAGTCCACAACAAAGTTACAGAAAAGTGAGTGGCATTCACCGCGTACAGAGACTTTGGAGGAGCTGGCTCTGAGCGGGAGAAAACTCAAATGTAAGATTTCCCGTCAAAACTTCCTCTAAAGAGTTGCATGTTAGCAAGAGGAAGTAGACACTCAATTTTGACTTAAAAATAGATGTGTGAGAGAAAAAGTTGATTTGCTCAAGTTTCTCATATTACTGACATAACGTCAAAACTGTAGCTTTACAATAACATCATCATTATCCAATTATAAATAAAGTAATTTTTTACATATATTTTTGACAACTGCTAATTCAACTCATGATAAAAGAAATAATGATAAAGAAGATATGATTCATTTGGTTGATGTAATTGTGACTTTTTACAGCGACTCTACTGTATTTTTATAGAACTGAAACTGCAAATGTGTGCAACACCCAGAGAGATTCACTTTGCTCTGTCCTGCCCTGGCACATGAGCTTGAGGTTCTGTGTTGGTGCTAACCCAGTTTGATGATGTTGGGCATGGAGGTGTTCCTGCTGCGCTCGGTGCATGCTGTCACCGTCAAGTTGTAGATGTCTCCAGGCGGCAGAGGCAGACTGGCCCGCATGACATTACGAGTCACCTAACACAGGTATGAAAGATTAGACCACTTTCAAAAAATGGAGGCCATAGTTTGAAAACCCAACATCAAGTACATCCACGCATATTTTGTTTTTTGCATGTTGTATGACTTTTACTAGTCTCATACTTTTAAGTATAAATATATTTTTATTCAAACACAATTACATTTTTTTTTCTGACATATGAGTAACAGCACAGCTTCATCTTGGGTCGTTTAATGGAGGAAAAACGACAGCCGGCGCTCTAGTGGTGGAGACAGTGCATTATTCCTCTGCACTAATTGGACCATCCACTGTTCTCAGAGGACATAATCAATAGCCAGCCAGACTGACCTCAACCTAACAAGATGCTACAAGCTGGCTCACTATTTAAATGCTATGAAACAGTTCCCACGATAGGTAGTATATGCAGTGTACAGAGCAAATGAGTGACTCACATCAATAGAGTAGCTTCTCTCTGGACCTTTCTTCCCAACAGCCACGATCTGCCAGTGCAGCATTCGGGAGTGGGACAGGTCAATGAAGAGCTCCCCATACGTCCAGCGAATGTACAAGACCCCATGAGAGTAATCCACTGAAGAGATGTGAGGGGCTTCAGGAGCTGGAAGGGACAAAGACCAATACTTGTTACACGATAAAACTCAATGCCTTTTTGAAATGTGAAATGTGAAGTACCTGTAACAAAGCTCACAGCTGAACTATCACAGCAGTTAAGCGGCGGGTCACCCCACGTTACCATGGAAACACGGAAATTATAATACCAAGCTGGCAGGAGATCAGTCACTCTCTGAAAATAAAAGGAAAACTTTTTTTGTAATTACGTCGATTTTAATGATTTATATAGCAAGCAGCGCATAAACGCTTACCACAGAAGCAATGACAGATGCAGTGGCCGCAATCTCATAGTAAGTGGTCCATTCTGAGGTCAGGGTGACCGGGTTGAAGAAGAAGGTTTGCAACACATACTTCCGAAAGGCGACATTATATGGGCGCTGCCAGCTCAGGATCACTGCAGTGGGACTGAGTGGATAAACAGCCAACTCACGTACCCCCGTGGGTTCTGAAACAAGCACAACTGTATTCAGCACATACTGTATGTATAACACATATATTATTGTTTCTCAACGTGTATTTGTGACTGTTGCATCTTCTGACCTAAATCAATAATGACAGGTTCAGACGGGGGACTGATGAGTGGTCCATTAGTGTGGTACACCACAACCCTGTACTGAGCCCCGGGCATCAGGTTAGTGATGATGTCACTTGTCGAGTTCTCCTGAGATAGGGCAAAAAGAGAATTCAATTAAGAGCTTAGTTTGTGATACATTTCAACATAACCTAATCCATGATGTGGTTTATATAAGAAAAGAATGCCAAAAAAGCTAGTGACATGACATAAATTATAAGGTTTATGAATGAAGACAGCTCAATTTATAATATTTTGTTCATGTGTACTGACTCATCTTTGCTATATTATTTGCCCTCTACACACATATCCCCCATGAGCTGTATATTTACAGTAAATATGTTCCTGTTCAGACCTGCTCTGTGACAACAGCAGTGATGAAAGTGAAGGAGCGTACCTCACTGCAGTAGGCGTTCTCCATTCGCTGACTCAGACTAGGCTTCAGACAGGTGGTGGACATCACAGACACCACGCTGCCATTGTGGTTCTCAGAAGAGGGGGCCCAGGACACTGCAGCTGTGCTCGAGTCCAGGAGTCGCACACTGACCATCTGGGGGCGCTCTCGCAGCTCCTCCAGCAGCTCTCCACTGGGACCTGAGGCAGAGATTGTGTTTATTAACCATAACACTTCTGCAGAGCGGAAAGATCATAGAGAGGACTGGACTCACTGAGGTAGAAAATAAAGCCTGTGTCAGTAGCACTCTCTCTGGCCTCACATTCACCAGAAGAGCTCAGCGTCGTCACCTGCACATGGTACGTCCCGGGCTCCGTCAGCTCAGTGAAGAACTCGTGAGTGTTTTCATCTACTGTGGCAGTTTCTGTGGAGTTTCCTGAAAATGGAAGGAAAATAATTGTATAAAAGCAAAGGGTTGGGTTTCAGATGACATCATTTAGGCTAATATTATTAAATATAGAAAATGTATAATGATAAAATGCAGGTTGTGTTTTTTCAATAATCAAAATAATCACGTTCAACACTGGTGCATTTATCTTTTGAGTATTTTAGGGCAAGGTACAATGTAATTAAAAGTGGCTCCCCCCTTCTCTTTTGGGATTATGACATAATTCTAGCATCTGAAAATCATCAATAATTTGCTACAGTACAAATCAGAAATGCTGCAAACCTGCTAAAGTGTATCTAAACACACATAACATGAGTTTTGACCAGAGTCTCTCACCATCTCTGTAAATATAGATGTTAAAGCCGTCATATGATGTGGGAGGTCGGGGGGGCAGCCATCGCAACTCCAGCAAAATGGGTAGGATTGGCAGTTTGGTGGACAGGACAGAGGGCTCTACAGGTAGACCCAAAGCTGAGCCTGGCTCATTGGAGTCCTCATAATCTGGAACAACTGCATTGACAAACTCCTCCTCTTTGTCCAGTGATGCAGGGTCTTCAGTCGGTGGTTCCTCAGTTATTCCAGAGGTGCTGATGTTGTTACTGTCTGTGAAGTTGAGAGTCAGACTGAAGGGAATAGAAGTGACAGTCAAGACTGCTTCATTTAAACTGTTCTCATTGTGTTGAGGGTCCTCGGCCTCAGGGGCCTCTCGACTGTGGCGCCTGTGGATCTGTTGGCTCCCATCAGACAGGGCGGTCTTTGGGGTCAGGCTTGGCAGGGCTCCCTGGCTCAGGTGGACTATTTTACGAGACATGTTCAGAGGAGGGAATGGCACTGTGGAAACATGACACAACCTAGACATAGTCAGATGATTAGCTGTAAGAGCAGGGGAGCATTAAATCTTATGATTTTATTTTTTATATTAGTAAAAAAAATACAATTTATGATCATGTGAAAAATTTTAGCCACATTTAGCACTGATGTAGATTTGATTTAGTCCTAGTCCTACTCCTACACTAGATCCAAATAAAACAACAACCAAAATATACTTGTAATGAATTAGAAACATGCATCTTAAACCTTTTCCCTCAACATTTCTGATTATGCGGAATAGAAATGATCTATCCTCTACAGGTGTTTAACTGCAGAAGATGTATTACTCTCCCACAGCTCAATGCATCATTCAAACATGCCTCTTTCATACTGCTCATAATAATGGTTTGTTGCCTCGTTAGTGCGCTGCAGTGAATACTCCCCACACAAGTGACATTTACAAGTATTAATTATAAATGAAGAATGAGGATGTGTCTTGCAAACCTGTCCTATGATGTAGCGTGGTGTGAGTGATGTCACTCTGTGCAACCAGGGTATTTCGGTACACAGTTGCCTCGGAGATCAACTGAAAGGTGATATTACGGTAACACACTCCTGGCAACCAGTGTCTGAATACAGTCTTCCCCCTATAGAAATCTGCAAAACAAATGGAAATCATGATTATTATCCCAGCTGACAGAATGTACATACAAATGTGAAAGGTTTAAATTCTGACTTTTCGCACATAGCCATCAAAGAGCTAAATAAGTATAGTACAGAGAATTAGTTTCCCCATAAATAATAAATACCAAATAACCATAAGAAAAACAATATCACTGATTTCCATGTTAGGTAATACTCCAGTAAAATATTTTAATCAGCTAACTAGTACTTTAGTATTTTTTTACATCTTGGTAATTTGTTAGATCTGAATAAAAGTTTTATAAATTAAGGATTCAGAACATTTACTTTTGATTTCACTTAATTCAAATGTTTTAGCAACATTGGTAATAATACGTGACTATATAAAGCAATTTTAATAACTAAGGTTTGGCCTAAATAACCCCCCAGCTGGTGAAACAAACCTTTGTAAAGCATGAAGCGCCTCTCCTGTCCCTCTGTGTAGCTGATGTTGACACGGCTGAAGACATTTCCGGGTGGAGGCTCAATCTGAAACACCACACCTGTCTCTGGTGACTCCTTATAATCAGATAGTCGCACACTGCGCAAAGGCAGAGGCTCTGAGGATGAAAAGGGACATTCACAATCTTAAATATGAGAACACAAAACATTCACTCAAATCGCACAGATATGAACTTTATATTAAACAATTTTCTGTGGATGTAACTTATGAAATTTTTAATTTATTATTGGTGTGCTCCTTGATGTGCCAGCCCATTTTCAAGGAAGTCTGGTGGAAGGCCTGCTTGTCTTGAATGTTCCACAGTATGACATTAAAGTTTAAAGTTTTTTTACTCAATTACATCTTTATATGCACATGACCAAAATCATAATTTTTCTTTACACGACCAAAAAGTTGTTGGTGCATACTAGTGTTGCGTCCTTGGGCCGGACACTACACCAGACGTAAATAACAGACGCAAGGTGGATAGAGTGTGTGTTTCAGAGTGTGGGGATGTGTCAGTCTTATGTACAGTATGTTAATTTAACTTGCACTATCCAAGCCAATAAAGAAATAGTAATACTAATTTTTGTCACTCTGTTTACTCACACTCTACTCTCATTAGTGATGGATGAAACTGTGGTGTGGTTACTTACTTGTGAGCACAGATACGGTCTTGATGGGTTTAGACCAGTACTGCCCTCTTCTGGTGAGAAGTCCCACAGTGTAGCAGACCCCGTGGAGAGAGGTGTTGAACAGCAGAGGCTCACTGGTGTTCACATACTGCACTACACTGATGCGTGGCTCTCCACTAAACTGAGCTGCATATGACGTGATGTTCTCCTGTAGATCGGACGGCTCCAAGGTTGCCGTGATCACACCCTCGTCACTCACCGTCACCAAAAAGGCCGGGAAGCCCTGAAAGTAAAAACAGAAATGTAGACGCTTCAAGAACTGGTATTGTCTATGGCTGAGCAGAATTACTTCTACAGTGTTGCTTCTTTAAGTAAATTGGTTGCGTTCTTGTTACATCACAACATTTTAGAATTCTTGTATAGTTTAAAGAGGTGACATTATGCAAAAATTTTATGCTTTCTACCATGGTAAAACGTTGTTCCCTCATCAAAAACATGCCTGAAGAAGTTCTAGATGTCATCGATGCAATCTCTCCCGGGCACTATTCAAACCCTCCGTATGTTTAGCAGTAACATTCTGTGCAACGCTCAGCCCACAAGCCAACGTCATCCATATTCCCACACAACAATTCTCCATAAATATACAAATGCATGATACAAAATGGTACACAAGAATCTGACAAACCTGATGCAATGTGTAGTAGTTTTATTAGTGGGATACACGCTGATTGTGTTGTGATAGCTCTGTGAAGGGAGCAAAGGGAGGGGGAACTCAGAGCATCCAAAACAAAAGTGGAACTTATAAAATATGTTAATGTGTTGTTTTTGGTGAATATACCATTTTCAAAACAATAAAAAGGTAACACATTGTATATCACCATGTTATGTGTTAGCAGTTAAACGTCATAGAAATAAAAAACCCAACATGTCAGAAGTCTATGGTGAAATGTGCTGTTTAACTGTCAGACTGCAGATTTGTTGACCTGGTTTATATTCCACACAAAAGTTGACACAAGCATAAATAAACAAAAAAAATGTATTATTTCCCAACAATTGCTTCAGACAGCTGTGTCATTATTCAATCTCAAAGATGTTATTGTTGTCAGCTGAATGGAATTGAAGCCATGCGATTAATATGGCAGGTTTGTGGAGCTAATTACAAACAAATAAATAGGATAATAAGGGTCAACATTTGTGGGTCATAAGTTTGAATATTTCTTGCCAAAACAGCAAATCTCCCAGAGTCAGATTGTCTCCCTGAATCTGAAATTATAACATCATGAAATTCAACAATGTGAACGTAACCCATTAATGTTGAAACAGAGGTGCTGCAATTACAGACCACCGAATACCCACTAAATATATTCTGTAAAGATTCAGACAGCCCAGGAGCTCTTTTCACTATCACAGACTAGATTTACGCCTAAATAATAAAGGATTTTGTCTCATTTTAAAGTCTTTCCTTCTCAGAGGTCATCTCCACGTCCCATGAATGCCGTTAAAATCTAAATTAACTGCCTCACTGTTGGTTCCAGTCTAGTGACGGAGCCCTTCCCCCTCTTTTTCTAACCTGCCTCCTATCCACTGGCTTTGAGAGGAGTTTCGGGGGAAGAAAGGGTACTGCTGAAAGAGGGGATTGGGAGCATCTGCAAAGAGACCTTGGGGGATTCCAGAGGAGAGAATCAGCCTGCTACTATGTGGGTTTATTAGCATATTTGTAGAAAATAGACCAAAGCATTTGATGCAGCACTACGAGTAACCAGGCACAGTAAACGAAAGAAAAAAAAAAAATATATCATATATGATATATATATATATATATATATATATCATATATGATATATATATATATATATATATATATATATGAATATCTAAAGACGTTGGTGCTAAGTATATGATGATCTGTAAATGCTTTGTTTTGGATGTAAATATAGAAGACGGACAAATCTAACAAGTTTTGGAAAAGTGGACACAACATTTGTCTTGTGTCTTGGAGCCAACATTAATTAGAGGCTCCCTGCAGGTGAATCTGGGCCCCTGCTGCAGTTCATCACAATCAAAGCACAGAGGTCAGTTTACTGACCTGTCACAGCAAGAACCAAGTGGCAGGCTCCCATATTTCACCAGTGTAATGACATATTCAGCAACACAATATCAATGAAACAGGAGAGACAGGATTAACATGCTGGAAAACTAACAAGCTCAATGAAAGTGACTGAATATCTTGAAATTTTCCTATAGTATAGTATAGTATAGTATAGTATAGTATAGTATAGTATAGTATAGTATAGTATAGTATAGTATAGTATAGTATAGTATAGTATAGTATAGTATAGTATAGTATAGTATAGTATAGTATAGTATAGTATAGTATAGTATAGTATAGTATAGTATAGTATAGTATAGTATAGTTACTGTAAACATTTGAATGATATTGTGCATATGCAGAGCACATTTTGTGCAGACCTACTACAGACATATTGAAAACTGGACTGTTTACAATAGACTGAGTATGTAAATGTTATTTGTTTCCAGTTCAATCTCCAGTGAACGACAATGCAACATGTATGATATTACGGTACTCATATTATCATAACACCAAATAAAATGCATCTAATTACAGAATGTGTGTTATAAAACATGATATTAATTACATTCACTTGTTTGGACAGGTTAGTCCCAAGGGGAACAGTTTTTTCCTGTGCAGTACAAACAGCCAGTTTGTAACAAAAGGACCATTACCTATTCGCACAAGGGTATATCTGTGGCTGTGAAACTAGACCCTGATGTAAGTGTGTGGGCAGCCACCGTTGCTCTGTAAAAATGAGGTGTTCTTTACAGCTTTCCGTTGTGCAGGTGACGCTGATGCTATCTGCTTCTTTCATTAAAGTGAACAGTGGGAGAGTCTGAGCTGCAGTGAGGATTGTGTGTTCAGCCAAAACATGACAAGAACAGGAAATAAGGATCGAGATAAAACTGTCATTTTCTGTAGGAGCTGTTTGCCTCTCCTCAAGTAAAACCCCACACACAAGGTCAGGCAGTGATAACAGATGATTTGATACACAGATTTGGTAAAAGCCTTGAAGAAATAAAGGTGTTACTAATATGAGACAAATGCACATGTTTTACAGACTGAAAAACTGGAGGATTACATGATGAGACTTACATTTTGCATTGGACACCAAAACAGATGCTCATGTGTGGTTTGTTCCATTTGGGAGTTGCCAGCCACCTAGGCTATAGCTTGTGTATCCTTATAAAGAAAGTCCTGTTCATTTTAGCCTTTTCAACTGTCGAGGTGCTGCTCTGGTTTAATTACAGCAGTGCCGTGTGAATGAAGGCAGCCAACAGAGGAGAAGACAAGATGGTGAATGCTTATCTTCAGTTTGCCCATTTTAGAACCAAATATTATAATGAGTAATGGAAAAGATCTTAAACATTCACATAAAAGAAATGCTTCCCTACAGTGAGTTTCCCTTCTGGTCTCACTGTGCATTACTTGTAGTGATTATGCTTTTATTATATCAGACACCCCTCCCACTGTCCTCCATTTGTTTGGGATTAAGACAGGAGATGAACAATTAGCGGAAAATAGTTGAAACCAATTTATATACACTGTACTATATGAAAAAAGGCATATGCTTTTATTTCTCATCATCTGAAATCAGACTTTTCCTGTTTTAGGTCAGTTACGATTACCAACATTATTTCTATTTGCTAAATGCCAGAATAATGAGAGATGGATTTTTTTTTGACAATTTTTTTATTACTTTCTTCAAAATCAGAAGTTTACATATCTTTCATTAGAAGGAATGGACCAAAATTCCTGCCAGAACTGGTGTAACTGAGCCAAGTTTGTAGGCCGCCTTGCTCGCACATGCCTTTTCAGGTCTGCACATACATTTTATACATACACATTTTCAATAGGATTGAGATCAGAGCTTTGTGATGGCCACTCCAAAATATTGACTTAAGCTTCTTTGTAACCAGCTTGGCAGTATGTCCATTTGGAAGACCCATTTGTGCCCAAGCTTTAACTTCCTGGCTGATGCCTTGAGATGTTGCTTCAGTATTTCCACATAATGTTCTTTCCTCATGATGCCATCTATTTAAGTGCAAGAATCCCTCCTGCAGCAAAACAACCCCACAACATGACGCTGCCACCCCTGTATTTCACAGTTGGGTGTTCTCAGGCTTACATGTTTCCCCATTTTTCCTCTCCATGTAATCATGCTCATTATGGCTAAACAGTTCCATTTTACTTTTGTCACACCACTGGACGCGTCTCAAAAAATTATGTGTGCATTTACAAACTGTAATCTGGCTTTTTTATGTGTCTTTTGCAGTAATGGCTTCTGCCTGGCAGAGTGGCCTTTCAGCCCATGTCGGTACAGTACTTGTTTCACTGTGGATAATGACACACTCTTACCAGCTTCAGCAGCATCTTCACAAGGTCTTTTGCTTTGCTTTTGCTGGATCAATAGGTACATTTCGGATCAAAGCGTTCTCTGGGACACAGAACCTATTTCTATCCTGCGCAGTGTGATGGCTGAACATTCCTATGGTGTTTATACTTGTGTATAATTATTTGAACAAATGAACTTGGCACCTTCAGGCATCTAGGAATTGCACCCAAGGATGAACCAGACTTGTGCAAGTCCACAACTGTCTTCTTGATATCTTGCCTGATTTCTTTTGACTTTCCCATGATGTTGAACAAAGAAGCAGTGTGTTACAGGTGTGTCTTCAAATATATCCTTAGATGTGTCTCTAATTAACTCAAATGTTATCAATAAACCACAAAGTCAAATCAGATGCTTCCAAAGACATGACATCATCATCTGGGTTTTCCCAAATTGTTATGTAAACTTCTGAGAAAGTAATGAAAAATTGTCTTTAAAAAGTCTTCTCTCATTCTGGCATTTAGCAAATAGAAATAATTTTGGTAATCCCGATTGACCTAAAACAGCAAAGGTTGAGTCTGATTTGTGTGGGTCTTTTTAAATAGTGTATGTAAACTTCTGGTTTCAACTGTATGTAATTGAACATTTCCTTTAAAAGCTGCAATAACAGTATTCAGTATTCAGTATTCTTATAAACAGTTCACAGTGCTTATTTTAACCATGCAGAACATCAGCACCAGCCACATGCATTTCTTGCATGTTTGGAGACTTATGTCTATGGTTATTTAGGCTCCTTCTCCGTAAAAGGACTTTCTAAAAAGGTAAAAAGAAATTTCAATTGTCTCAACATTTTACATTTTACACAAGACCTACATTAAATGAAATGACAATAAAACTAAATACTCCTGTATATATGGAAATTATCTGCAAATGTGTGCAGTTAAAATGCCACAGAACCTTTACTGCACATTTATAACATTTTAGCATTAGCATACAAAATGCTAATTCTAAGGTCAAGGGCAAAGCGCTGGTATAGTCTAGTAATGTGAAAATATCACTAATAAAACCTTAATGATCAAACACAAGAAACAAAACTGCTCTATCCTCAGGGGCTGAATTCAGGGCAGAGAGAGTGAAAAAAATCTATACCAATTCACCCGATTCACGGCCGCTCAGTCGTCACCATGGCAACAGAGATGAAAGGAGGGACATGTTTGGGGAAGGAGGAGGAGATGCTCGTTGGGTTTGTCTGAGTCCAGGATTACCATGGACACGGAGCAGAGAGGAGCATGCTAATACACCCCTGCACATAATAGGTAAAGGGTGAAAATCTGGATACTGCAATAAGATGTACAAATAAGTTTGAGGGTCTACTACTTAGGGTTACACAATAGTCCAAGCTAAGCTGACATATTACAACACAGTGAAAATGAAATGACCTAGTGTTTAGAGCATGTGTAAAACTAACAAACTGTATTACACTTAAAGTTTCTGCAAAATATTGTTTCACTTGTTGCCTTTGTGTCATGGTGCATTACAAGCCTGCCATGTGAGGACACACGCTCAATGCAAACACACAGGCGTTGTTCCACGAGAGGAGCTGGGGAATGAATGGAGCATGTGACCCTATGAATGGGCAGTGAAGAGGGGGGTGGGGCGGGTCAGGAGGCGGCACCCTCAGGCAGCTGCCAACATTATCATGCAAACCTTAACAGTTTTTGTTTTATACTTGGAGGAAGACAAGCCCCTGACAGCTCCAACCAAAGACCATTACCGTATGAATACGACCAATGAGGTCCACCAGTCTACTGGGCATTCACCCATCAATCCTCTGCCGTGCACAGGGTACCTAGGTATTTTAACTCAACTTTTGAGTTAAAATAAACTATTTCTGCATTTTATGTATATATAAGGTCATGTTTAGATGAGAACATGGAAGAAAACATTACAACTCAACTACAACTTGTGCAATTAAAGTTCCATAACATCAGCAATTTAATCTATATATAAAAATGAAGTCTAAGAGTCTCACATTTAACAGCAATACTTTTTAATAGAAATAAAATGTCATAGAAAACCATTAATGTTGACTTGGGATGTGGCCAACTGCTTACATCATATTTATAAATTATCATTAAGGGAGACAGGAGTGGGAGGATGTTAGATTATCCATATATAAAATAACACAATATTGGATTTTATATAGACTTTTTTTTTTTTTATCTTTCACAAGCCTCAGAAGACCCATGTTTGGTCAGTGTAATCCTATATGGCCATAAAAGTAAAACAAATAATAATGAATATTCTGATGTTGGGTTAATCTGTGGATGTGAAAGTGCACAAATAATCTGAACACAATTGTTTGACTACAATTCACAAAATCTCCACAAGAGCCAGGGTTGAATCAGGGTAAATGAGATACACAGAAACAGACTGGGCCTATTTGCACTGCACTGTTACACTTATATAAGCTGCCCTTAATAACACAGAGGAGCTAAAACACAAACAGAAGTTAACCTGAATACAAAGATATAAAAACAACTGCCAGACTATACTAAGGAGTTTGGAGTTCACTTAATTTAGCCATGTGTCATTTGTGTTTCTGGTGTACCACTGATTACTTTTAGCTTAGCTTTGAAAAATGAACAACTAGTTAAAGTGTAAAACAATAAATGAGAGTGCTGCTGAAAGGTCGGGGTGTAAGTACTGTCACAATATATGATTTAGTATTGATTCATAGAATCTACGTTACAATGTTTTTTCCATCATTAGAGAATATGCTGAAATAGGATTATGGTACTGCACGATTCAAAGGTACTGCACGATACAGAGGTCTGCAAATACTCAATGCTCTTAGCTGACTTAACAACAATATGAAAATAGACGGAAATAAAGTCTTTGTTTAGGTCCTAGTATTCTAGCATACACGCTCCCTCAGAAAGATTTCTCTCACAAACTACACACAAATGTAATATATCACATTGGTTTATATTAATATATTGATGGATATCCCCCTGGCCCTCTAATTCAGTTGTAATGGGATTCTTCTAGCACTGTTTAGTTGCAGCTATAGAAGAAACGTTTGGTTCACTAAAGACATGGCCTTTGCATCGTTTAATGGGGCAGTCGTGTGATACTGACAAAATCTCTCAAAATTGTTCAGTAGGCTGCCTCTATGTTGTAACGATGTGTTTGACCAAAACTGCTCTCATAACAGAAGACCTACTGAATTTTCAGCTAGCTCACTCCTCATTTCTGCTATTGACAGATATATATCTTTATAATCTAAATAAAATAACTAGTTGACCAATACACTGTCAACATTTCTCGACTAGGCTTGACAGTCAAACCTCATGTCAGATTACAGGGGAATGAGGAACATATACAGTGAGTTTAACAAATTTGAGCAGAACTAGAGGATATGGACACACCATCAAACACACCACATGGATCAGGAAGAATCACTAAAAAACTCTTCAGCTCTGATTGGGCCACACATGTGATTGCTTTGCCTGGAAGATTCCATATGCCATTAAACTTGTCCACGGAGACAAGCAGCTGATGCCAACAGATCAAGTTACAGGTCAGATCTGTGGAGAGACAACCCACTCAAAATGAGAATGCATGTTTAACGAGATCTTTTTTTTTTTTTTTTTTTGCAAAGCCTGTAATTCATTAAATACCATAATGTGGAACGTTTCAGGCGAACAAGCAAGTGATGAACACCAGTAATGTTATGCACTTCTAAATAAGTTAAAAATAACCTCTAAATAAGTGATAAAACAAATGAAATACAAACCTGACTTCTAAGACCAAGTGCTACAGTCAAAACCCTACCTCTAACCGTCTAGCCAAGTTTCTATAGGCACAGTAAATTCCCTATGTTTTCTATGATGTGCCAGGTCATTGATCAATATGTCCATAACCTCAGGGATGTTGTCTTCCGCGCAGCTGTCCCCAGTGATGCTGCGGTCCCAGGATGCAGTGCCTGGAGACCGCTGTGAGTGGAGCAGGACGGGCCCGTGCAGTGAGTGTCTGTGTGAGACTCACTGGAGCTGACAGACATGCACGAGGTATCTCTGAGGCTGCAGCCGACTGACCCACTTTCCGCAGGACAAAACGAGCGGCTGGCTGCCTGACTTAACCAAGCTGCTTTGCTGTGCCACGGCGCCTAAGATTTCTATGTCCAACACACACACATTTTTAACAATACATTCATAATACCGTTTTTTCTCGACAAACTCAAATATGAATCAGATTTATTTGCTCAAACAAAGCCGCGCTGGTACTAGCCAACATGACATGAGCGACATCCATAAGGCGTTCTTGGAGAGAAGGGGAAAAAAAAACCTCTTACCTGAATAAACCAGTAGATATGAAAGGCAACGATGAGCACTGAAGCCATAATGTCCTTGCGTTAAACACACTCAAAGCACAATGTATGTTTTCTTTCAGTCCGCTGCGCATCCAAACAATGGCGATTTTTGCTGCATCGGAGCGCAGCGCGATGCTCCTGCTGACGCTCAGAGTGCACCTCGTTTACACGGTTTCACACCACGCGACTCCATCCTTTTGCCCCTCTGCATCATCCCAGTGTCAGCCGGTGTGTGGATGGAAGTGTGGCGATGAACCGAGGTCCATCCCGCGGGCTGGAGACAGAAGGGTTCGGCGTGGAGGTGGTGGTGATGGTGGTGGTGGTGGTGGTTTGGCTGTGCGGAATGATCAGGGTGCTGCTGCCGCTGGCCCCGCCCTTCTCCGGAGGCTGCATGGACCCAAGTCCTCCTCCTGCCTCCTCCAAATCTCCTGCATCATGCTCTGACCATAGACTGCAGTTTATGGATCTGATTCGTGTATCTCGTAAATGGATGGTGTATAAGAGAGGAGCCGCAGTAAATACACTCAGTAGACCTTCGATATTTTACTAATAGACAGGCCCCATCTGTTTTTCCTTTGTCTGCTGAAGAAGTTTGAGTAATGAAGCACTGTGCAGCAGATTTTGTATTTGCTGTATGTATGGGTAACAATGCACAAATAGTTTTATTAAAATCATTTAAGAAAAACTAGTAAAAAAAAAAAAAAAAGGTATAGGCCAAACGTTTATAGGCCACGTGATTATTTGGACTAAACCAGGCTTCTACACTGTATTTTGTTTTCTCACGTGCACAGGTTTCATTTTTGAGCCCAGTCTACCCTCTGGTGGTGAGAAATGTAGTGCATGATAGCCAGTTAAACGCCCCCTACTGGGTCAATTTTTGACAATAGATTTAAAAAAAAGTTTGTAAATGGCTGTTTGTAGATTACACTCATCTCATTTTAGCTCTCTCCTACAGAATTTATCTGAATTGTAGAGGTAATGTTTTTTCCATACATGTGAAAACAGATGACTACTTGACCTTTACACTAGACTTCATATGTTCCATGTACATCTGGAGAATAATGACGTTGACATGATACAAGAAATAAAAATGTTATTTCACTACCAAGTAGAAGGTTCAATATTTGGTATAAATTAGAATATATTTACTATACATACAACATTTAACACACAACAACACATTTTAAAACAATAGAATGTAACTGGTAAATAAAAGGCTATTGTTTTAAATTATGCTCAGTGATCTTATACTAGTACTGATGAAGATCCAGTCCATACTAAAACTATTTAGAATAGGCCTTGTTTTGTTATATTTATGTGTGTATTTTTTTCAGTATCAATGTTTACTTTTCAAATGAAAATCTAGATTCTATAACGGTTACAAGTTACAACAGTAACAACATGCAAAAAATAAGTGAAGCTATGTCTCCCAGTGTGGAGGGGCGGTACAATAAAAGTCTTAGCAGCAGAAGCTTGTAAATACTTTGCCAGTTCTTGGAATAAGCATGAATATAAAGCTCAGTGTTCACAGCTTTCTGAGAAACTCACAGGACTCACATGAAGTTGCCCAGTCACGCAAAAGAACTGTTTTCTTTGGGTCTTTTGACAGGCACTGTACTAGTGGAAAACTTCTCATGTTAAATTTGCTGATTTTAACCAACTTGCAGAGGCCTAAACTTGTATTCAGACATTGTTGTTTTCATAGCTGGTGTAGATACTATCTGGGGCCACCTTAAAAAGCCTGACACAAACAGAAAGCAAATCCTAGGCAGCAACTGGACCTCTACAGACTGTTAAGGAATTAATTAAGTACAGTCAGAGCAGCCTTTGTCACTGCGTGTGGCTTTTCATTTGCAGGGTTTTAGCTTTCAAAACGGTGAATCAATGTCAAAACAGAAGTCATTTTTCCAAGAAAAACTTTACTCAGAGAAGAAACTCATTGTAGATACAAAAATGCAAAGCTGAAGCTTTTTGTAGTGGAGATTGCTTTGGTTGGAATGTTCCATGGTATTGCATTAAAATGATCTAGCTTGTATTTATTAAATTACAGTATTCCTAAAACAATATACATATATATCTTGAAAAACATGCATTCTTCTACGGGCAGGGTTGCCTCACCACAGATCTGACCCATAATTTGGCCTGGTAGCACCATCTGCTTGTCTCCATGGATAGGTTTAATGCCATATTGTGGAACATTTCGGGCAAAGCAATAAAAAAAGGAGACAAGCAGATGACAGGTCCAGAAAAGTTACACTAAGATTATTGTTTATTTTGTCGAGATAGTGCATGTTAAAGAACATACATGATATACATTCTGTAAATCATGCTCATTCATACACCAGTGTAAAGAGTCTGGAGTCAAGGTGGGTAAAGTGCCTTCCTCAAGGACACAACTGTTACATAAACTGGTTCCTAGTGGCAACACATTCAAACAGAAGTTATGTGGCCCAACCTGTTCCCAAGAGAATTGAAAGAGAAAATTCTCAGTGAAGGGCATCCAGGAGCATAGATGTGTGGATATCTGCTGCCTCTAAACTCTTGATCAATCTCTGGACTGTTGCCTTCTTCCCTTGTGCCCTCTTCCACTGCACCAGCCCCTCTAGAACTGCCCCATGCATATCCAGCTGGTGGTCAGCACGGCAACGGTACAGGTCCTCTGTGGTGAGCTCCAGGTCCAACAGCACAGCCTCCCACTGCCCCCCGAGGAGATCCGCGATACGGGACAGCTGACGGTCCGTGGGTACTCTCTGGAGGGTGTGCTCACTGATACAAACATCATCTGTGAAGAAAATAATACTGAGCTGCTTTATGAGTTAAGGAAAACACCAAATATCCAAAATACCGTGAAGAGGTAGTTTTATGCTAAATCAACTTTTTTGGGGTTTCTATCATGTTATAAGATTATTCCCTAATCAAAAACATGCCTGAGTGGTTTACTGAATCATTCGTGCATGTTTGAGTAATCTTGAGATCTCTCCTGGACACTATTTGAACCACACGTCTTGTCTAATGCTCAGCCCACAAGCGTACATAACCAGGAAGCTCTGTGCAGCCCTCCCCATGCTCACACAGCCTGGCCCCTCCCTGCTCAGCCCTCCCCTTGAAGAACAGCGAGCGGCAGACAGACAGTTTTTACATGTTAATACATTGTTTTTGGTGAATATAGCATTTTTACACCAACAAAAGGTAACATGGTGATCTAAATAAGTTATGTGTTGGCAATTAATACCCTATAGAAATGTAATACACCGTTTTTTAAATATGTTTAAGTTGTTTAGCAGTTTATAAGGGTCATAATTATTACAGCCACAATTATGATCCTTCAGTAATTTTCAGTAACTGGCTCTGTTAGACTACTTCAAGACAAACTACAAAATAAATTCTGTGCTTGTACCAGCCTGCATCAGTAGTAAAAACTGAAGTATAATAAAAGACAAATTCAAATCTGTGAACTGGAGAAAAAGTGTTGGGAGTTAAGACATTTTGTTGCTCATCAAAGCCGTTCTTCAGTTCTGAGCAGCGTCAAATGTCTCCACTCCAACTTATTGTCTAGTTGACAGACTTGAAGTTTTGTTTTACTATGGTTCATACCTGGACAACTAAAGGATTACACAGTCAACCGAAGTATAGCAAAAGAAAAATATAAAATCTGTCAGCAAGACAAAATGTTGTAGGAGTGCAGACGTTCCCCTGCTCATCCAAGCCGCTTCAGTTCTGGTCAGAATACTGGTGGACACTGCCTTACATTTACCTGAAGGGAGGAGACAGTTTTTATATTTTGCTATGGATCAGACCTGGACAACTGAGGGATTACACAGACAACTGAAGTATAGTTTGAGAACACTTTATATACTATATATTACTTTTAAACATTTCTGTGTTTAAAAGGAATTTATATTCTACATGTCATATCAAATAAATCAGCCCTAGTAACAGTTAAAAGTAAATACATGGAAAAGATTTGTTTCAGGAAGCACTGGAAGATTACAACAATAAGCAGAGGCCACATGACATCATAGTTCCTGGAAGTAGTGACTTTATCAAGAAGAGATAGGTCTTGTAGCGCTTCACACAGTAATTCAGAAAGTATCTGCAGAAGTATAAGTTTACGTTTATTAAAACTAATTGTAGTAAATACAGTAAATCATGTCATAAACACTTCTACAAGTATCATGATCCAGTTGGTGGTCTACCAAAACATTGATTATCCAATAGAAGGCTCCAGTTGTCCCATATTTGCTAAAACAAACAGTTATTTTAAAATTGTTTCAAGGTACAATTTGCAATAGGATGTCCCCAGACTAAAACATGAAAGCATCTGAGATCACACTGCTGGAGTGCAAAGAAAGTATTTCATTTCCAGCTGCCTTCCAGGATCCTCCCCTCATTACTCGTCTCCTGCTTTCCAGGAATCCAAGTGGGAGCTGTCCGAATCCATTTCAGCAGTACAGGCTTTTGTTTGTTGGAGCAGCGTGATCACATGAATCGAGTAATAATCAAGTAAAGTCAGTGTATCCCATTTACTAAATAAACCTGGCTTGGTTTTACTACTGTGTGTGTGTGTGTATATATATATATATATTATTATTATTTATTTATTTTTGCTGACACTTATTGACAATTGAATACTTGATAAAGCAGTAGAAGGTGGGACATTACGCTAAACAGTACATTTACGATTAGTGGTAAGGACATCTGACCTGCAGACCCAAGTCCTGGCCCGGGCTGGCAGTCTAAGTCCCTCTGTAGTGTGTCTCTGACCCAGCTGAACTCGTCCAGAGACTGAAGAAATACTTGGAAGGCCCGGGGCCCACGTACAGGCAGAATGTCCAGCAGCTTCAACACTCTCTGCTTGCTGCTAGACTGACACTCGATTTCCTCCACTTGAACCTGGGTTAAAATGTCTTCTTGATATAAAAACTGCACGATAGTTTCGGACACTAGAAGTTGCTCGGACAGCCATAGCCTGTGTTTTCTAAGTAGTTCTTTGTGTCGCTTATCCATTATCAGATATAAGTGCTCCCTATGTTTGTATTACATCCACATGTTAGCTACATCTGCTGTTAGCAGCGAATTTGTTATTATGTCCGACTAGAAACAACGCGCAAGTGGAACCATACACGCGTGAAAATAAACTTGTTTTATAGAGACTTTGTCCTCAATATTTAGCCAAATGCCGCGTGGATCTTTTAAAATAGATACGCCAACAGTACGGGAAGGCAGGGAAATTTGATTTGTACCGCAAATTTCATACAGCATGTAACTCAGGTCCCTCTGATGGCTGTGCAGTCCTGCTCTTGCTCCTGTTCCACTTTTTTCAACGGAGTCCTGGCAGGCACTTTATTAATTGTATACAATTGTGACATTTACATAGAAAATTCAATGTACATTCCCTTAGATATTAACATTGCACAATAACTTTTGGCTCAACTTTGCCGAGTTTCTGGATTGTGAATATCATATTTTTTTATTGGTTTATTTTATTTATTTTACACACATCTTTTGGCAAAAGCTAGACTTTTAGGCTTCACTGGACTAATTCTTCTCATCTATCCAGCAATAGATTTTAATTTTATCTACAGATTACAAATTTTTGTGAAGCTGAAATACTATTTTGAGGCTAGAAAATTGCTTTTGTATTACAAAAAGAAGGGAAAATACAAACTGATATTTTTACACTGGAAATTCAAAATTGTAGCTATTTATGTAATAAAAACTTGAAGACCTTTAGGATTTAAATCTGATGTCAGTTAATTATTGAAAGTGTCTTATGGTCTACTTTATTTTGCCTCCATTCTGAAATGTTGAACATTCTGATGACAGAACCTTTTAAAAAGAATAGTTTTTAAATGGGTTTGTTCGTTTTGTGCTTTGTCTGAAACAACACACACTGTGCAGTAGAAAGCATGCAACATTTCTGGGAAATGTTTTGGTGTGACTGAGACTACATATTAACCAACTGTGAGTCAATAGCTTCGAGAAGTATTTCTCAAATATATTCAGATGGTTCAGTGAGTTTGCACCAACATGTCACCCTTTGGCGCCACAAAAACAAAAACTGACAATTATTTTTAAACTGAAAGAGTTGGTACAAATTTTATTAAATAAAAAAGGAACAATTGCAACACAATCAATAAATAGGTATTTTCAGAAAAAAATTGTCAATTATGAAAAAGCTGCAATGAACAAAAAAAATGTAAATCTGGTGTACCCATACAAATTTACTTTAACAAAGCAGATAATGTCACATATGATATTGCAGTTTCTGTTGTTATGTTGTTGTCTTATTATGTTTAAAGGAGTGACTACAAAAAGCTGGACAAAGTCTAACAGGCTGATGACGCATGGTCAAATCAACAAACATGCATGTTTTGCTTTTGCTCACTACCGAACCTTATTCTGTGAAAATTTTCACAGTCACAACTTCAACAGTTAAAAGTGCACTATGTAACTTTTCTGGAGGGTGCAGGGATCCACTCCTATTTTCCTGGAGACAAGAGGGCGCCACAAGGCCAAGTGATGTGTTTGTTCTGTGGAGAGGCGAGCTCATTCACAGAAAGTTTCTCAAGGCATTTTTGAGCAATAAAAACAAAAACTGAATACCATAATATGGAACGTCCCAGGAAATGCGAAAAAAATCTCTGTGAAAACAAGAAGGAGGAAACCCTCCTGAAAGGCTATATAGTGCACCTTCAAATCTTATAAACGTCAATGAATACAACTAGGCACCAGAAAACATTGTTTCTGCCGATACCACTACTCACCCAAAAACATTTAAATATAATTTTCTGTAATGCTCTACACGTTTTATCTTTTATTTTTAAATAGGAAGAAAATTGTTTGCATCAATGCAACGTCATTATTTTGTATAAAGCTTAATTGATGGTGACTGGCAACATCTTGAAAATACTTGAAGAGAAAATAGGGTTTTCGTTAAAAATTATTTTATGCATTTACTGCTCTGTCTGAGTCTGAGTACTCTCTCAGTAGCCTGTTATTCTATATGTGTATAGTCCAGATAACCATTATTTGACTACTATGTGTTGTTATGCTGTATAATTGAGTAAGGCTTTGTGAAGGCTTTAAAATGCAGATGTAGATAATATCCGGTTGCAGCATTTTCAAGTCTTTTTTTCTGCACAGTAAAAGTATGACCAGCACTTTAAACATACAGTGTTCGATCTGCACAAAACCATATTTTAATGAATAAATACTTACAATGTGACAACAGATCCAAAATTTGTGTCTAGTGGAGAAATGACACAGCACCTGTTACCCATTACACCTTGGTTATATAATTGGATCCATCCTTCCTCAGACTCGGGCTGAGGGTTGTTAGCAGCTACACATTATAGGTGTAGTCCAGAAGATACTCCTTGAGTCTGTTGGGTATTGGCAGAGTTTGGATGTGCCGTGTTGTCCTATTAATGGCAATGCGGCTGAGGTGCTGCAGTGATGGTGTGGCGGTGTACACAGGTTTGGTGAGGAGCAGCTGCACGGTTCCATTTGGAGGTGCTGACGGTTGAGAGTCTGCAGTAGTCTTATCACTATTCCTAGACAGCTTGAAATAGTGTTCTACCAGATGAACAACACTGTCAAACTGTTTGAGTTTAGGCTTGACCAGAACAACAGAGTCTAATTTGAACTTTCCATGTTTATACTCAATGCGCAAGTTAGTGGGACCTGCTGATGTTACAGCAGAGATGGTGAATAAATAATCCCTCTGTGAGCTGTCCCGGACCAGGAATGTGCCTTCAGTGGCATCCTGGAGGATTTCTTTGGCTTCATTAGCGGTCAGACTGCCCCAGTACCAACCTGACAAAGGAAACAGAACACGTGTGTTAAATACATGAAAAAAACCCATATGATTTAAACTGCATGTATCATGAGAAGATGTGGGTAAAATGTTCTGTGAACTGACCTGTGTTTTTCAGTTCCTTCATAGCCAACGCGATGCCGCTCTCATCTGATTCCACGGTCCTGGTGTTGGTGTCGGCTCGTCTGTCGCTCTCAATGCGCTCAGGGGCTTCAAATGACTGGCAGGTCATCGATAAGATCCAACCTTCAGCCTTTTAGGCTCGGTCCACTGCATGGGACAATATTCACAGCAGTTCACAGCTCAGGCTGCATCTGCAACAAGCTCCTCTCTCCCCTGAATGACAGTTTGGCAATAATGTTTATCATGCACACATATTTATCCCATGTTTGTATTCAACTTTGCTTGTGCTATGTGCCAAAAATAAACTTCGTGTTGTGTTTCTTTTTTACTTGGCCTTTATCCTGTTATACTGACCCGAATTCATATTTCATCGCATGCTTACCTTGCTGTTTGCCCTCGATCTCCGACCGTACAATCGCACCCGGGTTTCACGAACAATTCAAAATAATATAACTACATCAGGAAGTGGTGACAGACCTACCGTGAGTGGTGGACGTGAGCATTGGCTTCTAGTTTACCCCGAGGACCGTCGTCCGTGTGTCGCTCCTTCACAAAAATGACCGTCATATCAGGCGGCACGGGCACTGTTAAATCCACATTGTTCACACTATGGCAGGTTGTTTTACCGTCTTCCTCGCTATTGCTTCTTAACGTCAGGCTTTCACGTTTAACACGACGACGTTACATGTATGAGAGACAGCAGATGACCGTAATTAATCCTCTGTCCATAAATGTTTTTAGCAAAAATCGACGCTTCTTGCAAAGTTAAGCCCTGAGCGCGTCCAAAACGTGAATGAGTCCACCCATCACCGCTGCTTCTGACGGACACCCGAACCCACCGAGCGAGAGAGCACCCGAATATCCGATGAGCACACAAGAAGCGAGCATTTCCAGGAACTTTCCAGGAATAGGGCCACGTGGTACACACCAAGCGATTTAAGGTAGTCCAGATTATACACAAACTTCACATGCAACGTCGGGCTACAATTAATATAACTTAATAGTGTACGTTGTATAAATGGCAGACATCTAAGCAAATTAGAAGCGTATGAATTATAAATTGCAAAAAAAACTAAGACAAACACGGCAGCTCGCGCCCAAAACACAGTCACTGCATCACAGCCAAAGCGCATAGTGTTGACTGTTAAAAAATGTGTTATTAATGTGTTGTTACTTCTATATTATGTGTTCTTATCGTTTGGCAGCGTCGTCCTCGATATGGCACCATCGAGCATGTTTGTCAATTATACAGATAAACCAGTGACTAGTTTCAGTCTCGTCAATAGATGGCAGTAAAGTAACTGTAATTTTGAACTATGACGTATAACACAGGAAGAGGACGTTAGCGCGCGCGGTTTGACTCGTGCGATGCTAACGGCTACAAAACAGTTAGCAGGAGGGCTGTCCGTTTTGTTCAGGAGACGCATATTATACAGTAAGTTTAAAAAAATATTACCCGATTTGCTCGCGTTTACCTGAATTTTGCAGATCTTACGATATCTTAACCTTTTAACCCAGTTGGTATTATAAAAAAAAAAGCTAACAGAAATAAGAGAAAAACGTTCATTCAAACACCAGTTGGTTGAATCTCAATACCACTACTGTATTTGAATGTCACTTCTGGCACTATTCTATACTATTTACCTATGTGGCAATTTATTTATAAGCAATTACTTTACTTTACTTTACTTTACTTTAGAAGAAACTAGTTGCATTTGTGTAAATTAGGGGTGGGCAATATGCAAAGAAATCATATCACACGATCCCATGTAGTTATTAGCCCGAAACAGTAACAAAGTAAAAGGCGAGAGGCACTTAATCACAATCTGACCCATAAAACCGATTTCCGGAACCAAGCCTTTGACTGAATATTGGTTTATTTGTAACGTTCTGCATTGTTATAGTGTTATGCCCATCCTTCCAAACAGGGAAACATGGAGTTCACAGAGAATAGATTTGCTCACCTGTTGCAGCCCATTAGAGAACTCACCAAGAACTGGGAGGTGGACGTAGCCTCAGAGTTAAATGATTATTTGGAAGAGGTAAGGTAGTAATGGCACTTTTATTAATGTATTAATGTTTATTTAAAATCGAGTTGTATTCTACTTCTAGCTTGATGAGATGTGCATTACATTCGATGAAGGTGAAATAAGGTTAAACTTCGCTGAGGCTGCCTTGCTGATTCAGGGGTCTGCTTGTATCTACAGTAAAAAGGTTTGGAAATATGAATATTTTGATTACCACTTTCCAACTGGGTCGATAAGTAGATTTTCTCTGTATTTTAGGTTGAGCTTCTGCATAGTTTGGTCTATCAAACCCTTGGGTACATCAATGATAAAAACAAAAAGTAAGAAAGGCTTAACCATTATGTAATCCATTATAAAACATTAAACGACTTGCGGTGACTATTTTATTTTTAGAAAAAATAAGCAAGCAGCAGAATCTCAGGAAAATAATGCAGAAGAAGCGGTGCACAACTATGATGAAGATGATGCTGTGGTAAATACAGTTTTAAAGAATTATTGACCCGACATTTTATTCATAAAAACATCTTTAGACTAGAATTAAAATGTTTATATCTTTGTTTACACTTAAGTTTTCAGATTTTGAGATAAATCCTTCAAACAACAGTCAGAATGAGGATTTGTCCACCGTGAGTATTCCTTAGTTATTACATTGTTATTCAAAGCTCATGTGCTGACTCCTGTTTTGAACTTTTGTTTAGGCAGTGAATGATGTTCCTCTTCCTCCTGAATGTCTGATTCCTCAAGACACCAGGGCCAAGCACAAGCTTCCCCTCATTACGTCAGCACTTTTCTCAACAAAATAACATTTGTAACAACAGTTTGTCAACAGAATAAAATTGCTCTAATAATTTCTGTTTTCAGTCTTAAAGGTGAGGTTCTGTACAGCCAGAAAGACTTCAGGGTAATTACCTTGATTCCAGAAAATGATACTATTCTACTCACATCGGCATCTGCTGAGTCAAGGGAAGTGATGGAAGAAAATCGGCACCCTGCAGCAGAGTTCAGAGACGAGCAGCCCCAACACAATGGTACAAGACAATTCTACTATAATAGCATGTTTGTCATTTTTACTGCAAGTCTGTTCCTCTTGTAGATGAAGCACTAGTTTGTGCAAATGCCACAGCAGCAGATGTGAATGTAGATGCTGCAGAGGATAACTTCCTTCCTCTAGATGATGGCAGCATGGAGGTGGAGGAGCACATTGAAAGACATCAGGTCAGATTTTACTATGCACGTTGAGTCTTGTTTAGCACAATTACTATTACTCATACAAACTCCTGTTTTAACAGGCTCCATCTGAAGGAATAATGATTAGAGAAAGGCGCCATGCAGAAACCATTAAACCAAGGGAAGAAGAACGCCCCCCTGAAGTATGCTTGCCAGAAATTAAAAAATGGCTTGTTGTTACTGTAGCCTTGGTTTGCTAATAGATTATTGCTTTAGGTAAATGTGTGGGCTCTACATGACCCCTATGCAGTCCTTGCAGAAGATAAACCTTTTAAGTCCGGTATGATTAAAACACATTAATTTTGCTTGCCATAAGAGAAAAGGGATACATTAAAAATATGTTTTTTTGTCAGGCAAGTGCTACAAGGTTCCTGAAGGTTTAGATGATGGAGGAAAGAGGAAAAGAAAACACTCTTCTCTAATACAGGACTTTGACAGCTGGTTCAGAGGAATTTGTAAGTCATTACCATTTTAAACCTTCATTTTACTTGTTCTCAAGATGTCATATTTGGATTCTCTTGATTTTATTGTAGTTGATCCTCCAGTGCACAGATTGAAAAATGGCCCCACTTTTTTAGGTAATTTGTTTGTATATTTACACATTTTCTTGTACCTTTTTCTACAGTTAAAACTAAGTTGTAAAATTATGTTGTTGTTCTTCTACAGATCTGAACTACATTTACTTAACCACAGTCAAAGACAAGCTTAAGACCAAAAAAAGGATCTACAGGAAAGCAGTAAGGGGAGTTTGTTTTTTTTTTGTCAGTGGTCACTGTGCAATTTTTACAATGTAACAGCACTTTTGAAAATGTCATCTGTAGGGAGTGATGATCTCTGATGAAGAACTCAGACAAACCCTCCTGCAGCCAGAAGACACAGAAAAACAGAGGCATGGGGAGGATCCTGCAGATGAGCATCCAGAAATCCTAGGTAAAAGACACACGCACGCATACACACACAAGTTCTTTAATTTTATCAAAGGTCTTTCTGCTGGATTGGTATTTATGAAGGTAGAAAGAGCAGGTAATTATGTAGATGTGTTATGAATAAGTATCAGTATTTACTTAGCTGAGAAATGTGTCTATTATTGTTGGGTTTGTGAGTTACAAAAATGTCTGAAATGTAAATTATTATTTTAAATGGGATGGCAGTGCCTCAGTTGATAAGAGTGCCAAACTAACCCGAAGGTCAACAGTTTGATACCCAGTGCTTGGGCACTTCACCTACCTTGCCTCTGTATTTGATGGATGGTCAAACGGGCTGATGGTGCAGAGCCTCACATTTTGTCAGTGTACCCTAGGGTAGCTGTAGCTACAGATACAGCTTGCCAGTGCAGAGCAGGGAGAGAATTATTAATTGACATAATTGTAATGTGTCTTTATTATAATACTTAACAAGGAACAACTGTTAAATTTTTATAAATATTTTTGAAGGTGAATACAATGACAACTCTGACAATGAGCATGAGGGGTTTCCTGATGATGTTCCCAATGAGTTTGGAGGGGGGCCTGACTTCATATCACCAGGTATGATGTTGCGATGTTGGTTTAAATTAACTGCAGTTTTAGAATTTAGTACATTGCATGTTTATGAATTATGTTTATTATTTGCAGATGATCAGAATGATGATCTAAGTTATGAACAACTTGTGAAATTACGTGTCGTGAGTAATGAATAATCTTACTGGAATATGATCTCTGAGAAACAATTGCCTCCTCTAATAAATGTTTGCATTTATTTATACCTCTTGACATGCAGGAGCAGCTAGTGGTGAACTCTCGGGGATACACTCAGGAGACGGCACTATCACGGAGAGTTAGAAAATGGGAAGACCAAATCAAACCTGAACTGGCTTTGCAGGTAACTATGAAATGTATAAGCAACCTTAATGAAATAAGTCATACATTTATGTGTCTTATTCTTTGTAGGAAGAACGGCTGGCTTTTGATATCCATGACTACAGTAACAGGATTGTAAATGCATTTGATAATGTGGGCCAGCGTCGACCCTTTTCTTCTATAGTCTCGGGATTGGACAACTTTGAAGTATGCAAATACTTATTGGCCTCCTTGCAACTGGTAAATATCAAAAACCTTGTTAAAGTTACATTAAATATTCAATATTATAATCTATATATTTGCTTGTTGATTTTTTTAAATTTTTTTAGGCTAATGACTATACAGTGGAGATCGACAGTTTGACTGGACTGGAAAAGAGTGTAGATTCAATGGGATTGACTCTCCTTAGTGTTCACAGAGCCACAGAAAGGTTTAAAAACCTTCAAGCTTCAACCTGAACCATCATGACTTGTGTACTTTGGCCTGTAGATTGTCACATCAATTTAGAGCTTTCTCCCTTTACTGGACACTCAAAGCACCTTCCATTAAAGAAGCCTCCACACAGAAAGGCACTCATTCATATATTCATGCAGTGTAAAGACACTGGAGGCAAATTGGGTGAAGTGTCTTGCCCAAGGACACAATAGCAGTATCTATTTGCCAGTAGGAATAGAACCACCAACATTCAGGTTAGTGTGCATAAAGCTTTACTGTCAGAGCTACTGGGGATTTTCTCCCTCATATTCACTAACAAATGGAATTAAGTGCTCTTGGAAAAGGAATAGTATTGAGTCAGACATGTCAACCTGGTCAAATCGTGCCAAAATGGTTTTCTGTGACGCCCTTGAGGAAAGGGAGTCCTTTTCGTCTTATTTTTTTAATATAAACTGTCTATTTCATTTTCTGTATTTAATCTTACAATCTTGTTTTTCTTGTAATAATGTTTTTTTATTCTAATACTTAATATTAAAAAATGTGCTCTAGATTTTAAACTAAACAAGAGTGTGTATATAATTCAAACTTTATTTTCAGTGCAAGACCAAATAAAGCGCAAATATTGCAATCAGACAGTTCTGCATTGATCAACCTTTCTTTTGACCATATCTGCCCATAAACATGTTTCCAGATCACCCCTAATGTTATCAGATTGTAACATATGTCTTCATGTGGTTTCTGATGCTTTCTGTTATTTGTTCCTGGCTCTTCATCCTATTGTAATAATCCAAAAACAGTCCATCTGGGCTTATTAGGTAGATGAGGATTGTGTGATCCACAATGTAGTCTCCGTCCTCATCCTTAGGCCCAGGATTTGCATACACCCTGTAGTCCCGCCCTGCATGTTTCACCTCCTCTGGTGTGCCAGTCAAACCAATCAGGCGTGAGTGGAAATCTTTGACATACACAGCCAGTGCTTGTGCGGTGTCCCTCTCTGGGTCCACAGTGATGAAGAGAGGTTGTACCTTTGGCAATGATGGGTCCTGGTCAAGTACAGACACAACAGCACTCATCTTCTCCAGCTCATCAGGGCAAATGTCTGGACAGTGAGTGAACCCAAAATACAGCAGCACCCAACTCCCTAGAAAGTCTTGCTTGGTCCTGCGCTGCCCATTGTGGTCGACCAGACTGAAAGTACCTTGTCCAAGAGCCACTTGCTTTAGCTGATTTAAACGCTGCAACCGCAGCTTTTGTTGCTTTTCTAGATAAACATAATACCAGGCTCCAAGCAAGCCACCTCCAAAAAGTATTGTGACAAGCGCGCGAGACCCAAGCTTTATCTTGGCTGCATTTCCAAATGAATTTTGTTTTTGAGAGAAGAATCTTCTTTGGGCCAATCTTTGGCTTTGATGTGGGTCAAATCTGACGAGCTGCGGACCAGTGGTTGACATTCGCGGGTGGGCACATCTCTGTAGTCCTCTGCCCACATCACGAAGGATACATTTCAAGCCAAACATCTCCACAGAACTACAAAACAAAATCATGTGTTTACAAAGTTTGTGTGGCATCAAGCTTCGGCTGTAAACATCATTATACATCTACTGAAGGTTCTTATGGCACCAACATGTCATGTTAGAGATGCACTCTAGAAGGATCATGAAAGTATGGCTAGAACTAACAATGAGCAGCTTTCAAGTCTACTCAGTAAACCAGTGCAGACCTAAGCACAGGACCATAGATGTCTGCAGGACTGATGTGTTCGTACTTCCTGGTTCGAGTGAGGACCCAAAGAATCTGTTTTGAAGCTTGTTTGGATCAGAGCACCATGTAGCCACGAGCTAATGTAACATAAATGTAAATGGTTGCCTTTACGGTTTCAAACGTTAACCGATCGAGAAATTAGAGCGTAAAAGCAACTCTAAGAAATTTAAGGGTAACAAAGGTTAAAACTCTGTAACCTTACCAGACTGATCAGAGTAACCTCAGACACCGGTGTCACGCGCGGCCATGCAGCGTTATGTACCCGCTGACGTCACACACGAACTGAGTCTGAGCATGCGCGTGGATTCAATTTCCATAATTTAACAATGCTTCAGTAAGCCCTGTTGTGTTTAACAAGCGCGAAAAATAACCTTTATCCTGTTTAGATTATTTAAACGCTCATTGACAGAGCAATTACATTTTATTTGCGAGAGCCAATTGAATTAGTCATTCCGTTTCCCAAACTGCCCGCTAGAGGGCGTCTTACAGTGGGTGAAGCAGTCCTTCTGACCATTTCCCCCAATTTCACATTGAGTTGGGCTCAGTACAATGGTGGCACTGCCACAGACAGTTCCACTTCATTGTCAGGACGTTTGCTGTGTCTCACTCTCCAAAGCATGGAGAAGGTTTCAGAAGACAGGTTGGGCTGTAAGGTCCACAACCCATCAACAGGTCTAGTATCTTCTCTTGTGCAACAAGGACCAGGACATGACCTGCCAGAGCATCACAAAATGATCTCAAACGCACTTGGAGTCGCCTGAAGGCCCACATCCTCTAGTGGCCCCTGCTGTTGCTCCTGAAAGTTTATAATGCAAACCTAAAACAGACTAAAACCTATACCTGTAACAGCTGATTATTGTATGATGCGCCTCTAACAACAGAATGAAGTTGCCTGGCTACAGAAAATTAGCTCCACAGCGTTAATACCACAAAAGTCATAAAGACGGCTCCAGGCTTTCCTCTAATTTTTTTAAAAGATGCACAATGTGGATTCTGTTGGAATCAGGTGCATCACAGCCGTGAGGATGTGGGGGATGTGACACCACAGTTTTTGGAACCAGCTGATCCAACATCAACACGTTATTTCATAAACACACACACACACACACACACACACACCCCCACACACCCCTACACACCCCCACACACACACACACACACACACACACACACACACACATACACATACTATTAACTATCTGCAAGAGTTACTCTGGACTATGAAATAGTTAATAAAGCACGTCACTGAGGCTCTTTACGTATTCATGTCAGGGTTTGTCCGTGTGTCTGTCTGTGCGCTCAGTGACGTAGCCTCTGCATCACGCTGGTGCTGAGGAGGAAATGTGGGACAAGAGAGACAGGTCTGCAGTGAAGACACAGGGAGGGAGGCAGGAACAACACCTCTGCTGCAGTCTGCATCATTTAAAACAAGGTATTTATTCATCCTTTTTGATATTCAGCAGACACCTCTTGCATAATTCTTTAGCAGCAAGCACCCAGCAGAGCAGAGCAGCTTTTTACGTCATTCTGAAGGAAGGTCATACACACACTGGAAGCTACATCCAGAACAGGTTAATGACACAAGCAGCTAGGCTATATGATAAAGCCATTTATTAAAGGGACAGTGTCATACTTTACAATGTCTCAAGATTATATTTTTGATTTCATATTTGTTTTGTTTTTATTCTTGACATTTCAATTTATTGATCAGCATCATAGTTTTTTTGTTGCTAATGTTAGCAATAGCTTCATTTGGGAATACAGGTATAAATTAAATCAGCGTAGCACAGAACAGAGCTAGCCTTGTGGTCTTTGTGTTTGTTTTGATTCTATCAAAACACTATCATGTTGCACTCATTTGTTATGTTCATGTCTTGGCCGCAGCATGAGAAAACCCAGTCTGCACCAAGTCTGAGGACCCCCCCACCCCTCTGAGCCAGTCTCTGCTGCTATCTCCAGCAACAGCATCTGCCTGTGTCCCGTGTCTGCATCAGTGCTTCATCCATTGGCTCAAACATGGACGGATTCCGGCTGCCACCAGTGATAGAGGAAATTGTTGATCCGTCTGGTGGGTCTGAGTTGAACTTTTAACCAAAAGATACTGTACTGTATAATGATTTCTGTATATTAATCTTTTATACTTTTTATTATATTGATCTAAATTATATATATTGAACTTTGAAAACACTTCAAAATGTAACACTTTTCATTCTTTATTTTTGTTTTAGCTGTAGACAGTAATCTGTCTGAACTCTTTCTACTTTATTTGAGGTTAATTCTGAATGTGTCTAATTGTCACTTGTGATTTTGTAAATGCATTGATTGAAAGTGATGGCTATAATGAAGTGTGGAGACAGGAAAGGGTCATCTATTTTTAGAATCAGCCATGACGACAGCAGGGAGGATCATAAAGATTATCATTGCTGTATCTGCTGAAATTGGAGTAAAAATAAAACAAAATATCATTAGTTAAATCACAAATTCCCTTTTGCAGGACATTGTTTTGCATAGCTTTGCAAGGAGATATTTAGTACTTGAGAAATGTTGTCATTCCAGAGCAGTCCTCGGTTTCAGAGAACAGAATTGTGTGTGCTTTGCCATAGGTGACCTGTGTGAGCTAAAGGAGGAGAAGCCTATCATGTTGGCAGAGACACTGACCGCCAAAGAGCGCGAGTCCCTCGAGGAGAAGGACATGCCAATGGATGAGGACAAAGATGAGGAGGAGAAAGAGGTTAAGGAGGAGAAATGTGAAGACACAGCAGAGGAAAGAGAAGAAGAAAAGAATGAAGAGCAAGAGGTGGAGGAGCTAAAGGCCCAGGTGGTGCAGCTGCTGCTGGAGCTGGAAGAAACCAGGGAGGTGTCTCAGCGGCACGAGGAGAGCTTTATG
This sequence comes from Periophthalmus magnuspinnatus, assembly GCF_009829125.3. Classification (NCBI taxonomy): domain Eukaryota; kingdom Metazoa; phylum Chordata; class Actinopteri; order Gobiiformes; family Gobiidae; genus Periophthalmus; species Periophthalmus magnuspinnatus. The sequence goes on from NC_047148.1 coordinate 15,454,220, forward strand.
GAACTGCAGGGTAGGTCGGATTAGGATGCATATTCTGCTTTTTTCCTTTTGTTTTTACTTATAAATGATTATAACAATTATAATATGGAGTAAAGCTCTTGTCAATTTTGCTCATTATGTCTCATTTAAGTACAAAGTATTTTCATAAACTGTTTTATGTTTAGGTCTACTAGAGGAGGAAAGACTTGCAAGTGCCCATCAGGCTGAGAGCTTTACCAGACAGATTCAAAGGCTACAAGGTAATTCTTTGAAAGTGTCATTTTTTAAAGAATTATATTTTATATCCCCTTACTTTCCTTTTTATAATATTGTTTGTTGTCCATAGCTCAGCTGCGGTCTGTGCAGGAAGAGATGGACAGCATGGAGGAGGAGAAAGAGAGTGAGCTGGAGGAGGTGCAGGAGGAGCTGCGCACAGCCCAGGAGGAGGTGCTGATGTTGCAGCAGGCGGCCGAGGAGGCAGCAGCAGAGCGAGAGAACGATATTGCCTCTCTACAGGAGGAGCTGTGCCGAGTCAGAGCTGAACTGCAACGCCTGTACGCCACCACACAAGAGTATGAGCTGGAGATCACCTCTCTGAAGGCTGAGATCAGTATGAAGAGCCAAAGCCCCACAACTGAATCACACGGTCTGTGCAAACTAAATACTTATTATTGTTTATTTTAAGATAACACACAGTAAATGAACATTCTTTTGAACAGGACACATTACTCAACTTAAGGATGAGGTAATTTCTCTGACAGATCAACACAAGTCATTAGATGATGACAACAAAGAACTTAGTCGTAAAGTGGAGCACTTGCAGGAGCAGCAAAGAGAGCTGTAAGTTCTTAATCTTGTGGTAAATTTTTTTATAACTCAACATTAAAACTTTTTATTTAACAGCCATGATGAAGATGTATACTTGGCTGTGCGAGAGGAGGGCTCCCCTAATGAATCATGGGAAAACCCACTGAAGTCTGACACATATATTACTCTGCATCAGTCCAATCCTGAATACAGTGAAGTGCCAGAGGACTCCATTCAAGTGCTTAGTGGCCTGAGGGGGCAGCTGAAACGAGCAAAGGAGATAGCTCAGAAAGTACAAAAAGAAGTAAGACCAGAGGCACTTCACTACGTTTTACAGTGATTGACTTGAGAAATCTGTCATTGTTTTTTGTCTTTTTCACAGTGTGAGAGTTTAAAGGGGGAGCTAGCTGAGCTGCAGCAGCTCTATGACATCAGTCAACGTGAGCGAGCCTCTCTGGAGCAGGAGTTACACAGATGTAAGACACAATTGGAAAAACTAGCAGGCAAGAAGTCTCAGGTAGGTTCTAAACAGTAAAAACTGCCCTCGAAGTACATAGACACATAAACCACCCCCATAAATGTGAAGAAAAGCACTGTAAACAATGAAAATAGCAGTTCGTAGACATGTTGATATTATTTTTCTGCAATGTGTCCACTTGCATGTTGTTTAAATATGCCTGGCCGCGTACTGGCCCATTAGAGGTGGGCGATTTTATATAAAATTTAAACGTGATCTGGCCCTATTATGATCTTGCATGCATAAAATAGCAGTGAGGCATAAACCCTTGGAACATGCACGTATCTTTAATAACTTTTTAGAGAACTAGAGTGTAAAGCTCCTAAAGTGAGTCTACCGTGACTTCGGCTTAGGTCATATCGCCCACCCCTATGGCACATTGCCTGCATCAGCTTTGTGGGAACACTTTCTGGCTCTGATCCAGAATTTGCTTAATGTCTCTCTCCTCTCTTTACCCCATTTCACACTATACTGTCCCATCCAATAAAATATATAATAGGCTTGGCCAAAGCTCAGCTCTTCATTAGGTTTTTGATTTTTCACAATACAATGCCTTTTGTTGTAACCTGTCTTCACTGGGCATGGGTTTATTTGTTTGATTGTGAGTTGTATGTTTTAAATGTTGAAACAATATGAAGGATAAAGTCAGACTTGCAGGACAGAGACACTCTTTACTTTACACCTTTCCATTAACTCACCATTCACATTTCCTACATTTGACTTTTATCAGAAATGACCCCTTGTTGTTGTCCTCTGCTGTTGTATTATATTACCATTGCATGCACCTTTTATTTCCAAGTTCATTTACTGTTACTAATATTTTTTGATTGAACTTTTTTTTTTCTTTTTTTTTAAATGTTTGCATGCTTGCTTGCTTGTGCCATGGCATCCTTAATTTTTGTGATTATTTATTTCCTCGCCCTCCTCCGCATCTCCTCCTACACTCCTCCTTTTGTCTTCTCTTCAGACCAGCACACGTCCGTGTGAGCCCCCTGTTCTTTCCATACCCTTCATAGGAATGATTGTTATAGTGGCCTTGATTTGGTGCTGGTGGGAGGAGCTGGCGTCATAGAGGGGACCAGGTATGGTCTTGTCCTTACTTCTCTATGGGGTGCAGTTTGTTTAATTCTTTTGTGTTGAAAACATTTTGTCATTTTATACAGAAGTATATATATTGGAGGACAGGGGGCTTCTGTAGTGCTAACAATTTAAGGCCTTAAGAGCTCATTTTCTGTTCTTTATTTCATAGTATGAGGAAATTAACATATTTCATTTGTCCAGTGTGCAAAACAAACTTCTATCAAAATATGTGTGCACATACTGATACACATTGTGTTTTACCAAAATCTAGATAACATAATTATTTTTGAAGATTTCCCCTATAGTTTTCCAGTTTTGATGAAGTATGTTATTTTACTTTGTGGTTGGACATGAACAGCAAATGTGATCTAGGGTAGTTAATGGGTTTCAGGCATAAGCAATCTTTCCTGATTTGAATGATTTGACCGACTATTGTTGCAACAATAACACAATTCAAATCTAAATAGTATATCTTATGAATGAGGAATGGTCCTCAGAAAATCCTCCAAATCAGGAAGGAATGATTTGCTTGAAAACCATGTGTAGGTTGGGTTCCTACATTGGCTTTTACTGTATTCTATAATGGATTCAAATTGAGCAAGGGCAGGTCAAAATTATATGGAATTTTCTTTTTAACTGTCAAAATGTAGATGTTTTGTTTGTATAAAACCCAGAATGAATATGTCTGTGGCCTTACGCCTGCTTTATATTGTTCAACATTTATGGTTTTTCAGTTTGGTTGTGAAGTAGTGAATCTCTGGCCTATCGTCAAACTGTAGAACATGAATGTAATCTATTCCATAATTGTTACCTAGCAACCATCAAATACAGAGAGGCCTCATCTAATTTACAAAATATATTATTTGACAAATGAATGAATTGATTTTGTAATGTTTGAAATGGAAGAAAAATGTATTCTTTGCACATACATTTCACCTGGCATTTAGGCCTGTCACAATAACAAATATTGAAGTGTGATATAATGCAGCAGAAAAATATCCCAATTTATGATGTTAAAATACTTTATACCACTGAGCAATAACCCTAAAGCATGACTCTGCTAGTACATGTTTTTTTTTAAGTGAACCAAACTGTAAAAAAATGTGACCAGCCATAAATACATAGCACAATTAAACATTTAGTCAGTTCTATTAACTATAATAATGTGTCATAGATGTTAATTATTTGACTAACTGCAGATCAAATATTATTGAACAGATCAAATATTATTAAATGACGATGAAGTCGATATAGTGATTATTGTGACAGCACTGTCATCTCATGTTGTGAGATGTGTGATGTTGTGCGCCTCTTCAATCCAATCCAATCCAATCCACTTTATTTATGTAGCACATTTCACAAATAAATGCAGTTTCCAAAGTGCTGCACATATAAATAAAAACAACTAATTAAGTAAATCAACATTTAGACTAGAATAAAATAGCAAAATTAAAATAATAAATATGTATATAAAAGCAATAAAACAATAAAGTCAAATAAAACAAGCAAATAAAATCAAAAGGAACAAATCCATAAAAGACAACAGAGGACCATACAACTCATGCAGAGTTAAAAGCCAGAGAGTAAAAGTGGGTCTTAAGACGAGACTTAAAACACTCCACACTGGGAGCTGTTTTGACGTGAGGAGGCAGAGCATTCCAGAGCTTTGGATCGGCCACAGAAAAGGCTCTGTCTCCTCTGGTTTTAAGTCTCGTCTTAGGCACCACGAGCTGGAGCTGGCCCTCGGACCACAGTGCGCGTGCCGGAGTATAAATTTGGATGACGTCCGAGATGTAATCTGGGGCCAGTCCATTCAAAGCTTTAAAAACAAACAATAAAATCTTAAAATCAATTCTAAAATGAACAGGGAGCCAGTGCAAAGACGCAAGAATTGGAGTGATGTGTTCATGTTTTTTATTTCTTGTTAAAAGTCGGGCAGCAGCGTTTTGGACTAACTGCAAGCGATAAAGTGCATTTTGGTTAATTCCTACATAAAGTGCATTGCAGTAGTCCAAACGAGAGGAAATAAAAGCATGCATCACGCGCTCAAAATCCGAAAAAGATAAAATAGGCTAAAAGACAAAGATGATAAAAACTGGATTTCACAACGGCGTTGACCTGTTTATCAAGTTTAAAATCAGAGTTCATAATGACGCCAAGGTTGGTGGCTGTGGGCTTAGTGTACTGACTCAGGGGTCCCAGGTCTAAAGAGGAGCTCGCACCGACACTGGGCCCAAACACTATCACCTCAGTTTTATTTTCATTGAGATTTAAGAAATTTTGAGCCAACCAAACCTTGACGTCATTAAGGCACTCTAGTAGAGGTGTCAGGGGGCTGCTGTTGTTCCTTTTTATTGGCATGTAAACTTGGGTGTCATCTGCGTACAGGTGGTAAGACATGCCATGTTTTTTAAGCAGCTGCCCCAGAGGTAAAAGGTACAGCGTGAATAGAACTGGCCCAAGAATTGAACCCTGGGGAACTCCACAGTGCAGTGGGGCAAAAGAAGAGGTGGAGTCCCCCAGCCTGACACTGAAGGAACGCCCAGACAAGTAGGATTTAAACCAGTCTAGGGCCATCCCCCTGACACCCACACAATTTTCCAATCGATCTAAAAGACTTGCATAGTCAACTGTGTCAAAAGCAGCAGTCAAGTCTAAAAGCACTAAAATGTCTGAATCACCAGAATCATTCATTAAAATCATGTCATTAAAAACCTTTAAAAGTGCAGACTCTGTGCTATGAAAAGATTTATATCCTTACTGCAAGCTGTCTAAAATGCTGTTTGTATCCAGAAATGTTTGTAGCTGAGACAAGACCGTTTTCTCTAAGATTTTTGACATAAAAGGAAGCTTAGATGTAGGCCTATAATTCGAGAGAACCGCACTATCAAGATTTGCCTTTTTAATAAGAGGCTCAGGCCTGTTTGCAAAACAAGATTTGAAATAAGATTTGAAAAATATTTAGTTTTTTTCCCCTTCAGTAATTTTTTGATAATGACGCCACCTATTTTTTTAAAAATTTGATGTGACACCTCCAGTCCATCTTTCTTCCACCTGCGCTCTGCTCTTCTGCACTCACGCCTAGCCTCTCTAGTTATTTCATTAAGCCAGGGCTCTTGTTTAGCTTTAGGGTGCACAATTTTGAGTGGTGCAATAGTGTTCATAATGCTATTGCAAGTTGATAAACAATACTCTTCCTGTATTTTACCATTTTTTCCACAACCTGTTACTTTACTGATGTAAAACTATGATTTATATTTAGCACCAAGAAAATAATAGTTGGCATATAGTTATTATATGCATTAATGTCTGTCACAAGCACTTTAAAATCTAACATTAGTCATGATGTTTTTCTGCAGACCGACTCTGAAGGCTGGACGCTGACAGTGGCAGTGGTTGCCGTGGCAGCGGTTGCAGCTCTGGTCATCCCCAGTTTGAACAGAACCTGAGGACCAAAGACGGAGACCCAGCGAGTATCATCCAGCGCATTGCCCTAAATACTGTGTGTCTGCTTCTTGCATTGCTCCGTTTGTGCACCACTGGTGAGGACACTTTGGATCTGGGGCCCACAGGAGTCTGTGCTCTGTTTACAGGCAATGTTCAGATTATTTTAAATTACATAAATATCCACAAACATGGGATCAAGGTCAACTACAAGACTTAATTTCCACAAACCTCAAATTATATAAAATTATTTTTACCACTAGAGGGCAATAATCTGCACCTCTACTTGGAACATAGTACAGATATAGTTGTTTGTATATATATAATAATTCAATTAAATTGAATAGAATTTTAAGGCCAGTGGCTTTTGCTTTTGAATATTTTTACAAACATAGGGGTTCAAAGTACTTAGCCTTATTGTTCAAAATAGTTTGCACTGTTGTGTGCTTTCAGAGCCCTGTAAGGACACTATAAGAGCACACCATGACAGTTTGTTGTTGGACGATGTTCCATTCATTTTTGTAGCAATTAAATGTGCAAGAAAAACTGGATAATTAGCTTTATTTCTGTATTTTACATTGCATTTTTAACACTTTATAGTTCTGACACTATATCTTGATGTTTACACTGACCTAGTAGCATGAATAAGTCACTTTTGTTTTCATCAAGAGATTGTTTATGAAGACGGGTTTCACTGTGTCAGATTTAGGCCTTGGTTTTCTTTGGACCATGTGTTATCCATTTCAGGATAATTATTTTTAAAATTTCTTATTATATAATGTTCAGCTCTGTAAATAAGTCATGTTAAAAGGGGTTATAGACTGATATTTTTTTGGAAAGTTACACAAAAGTTTACTTTTTTGATGTTTACATATTGCCAAATATTAGAAAATGACAAATCAAATTAATCACTGTGGAGTTGTTTGGTTTAAGTAAAGGCTAAATTTCCCTTTCCCCTTATTCACCAGTTACACTGAAGTAAAGATGACCACCCCAGCTGAATGTAAATTATTAATGACAGATAAGTGTAAATAACATTTTTGAAATCGTGTATCTCTCAATGGGACATTTTAATTAAACAGATTAGTGTCTAAATTCTATAAAATATTCATTTAAAGATTAATCTCTATCATCATCATTTTTGTTGTAAGAAAAGTCAGTTACAGTCCGTAGACTTCCATGTTTTTGTACAGCATCTTTTTATTAAGTTTACATTTCCTCTGTGAAATAATGTGTATTATGTAAGTTTGCAAATCTTTCAAGAATCCAGCTGTCATTATACACCACATGTTAAAATGGTCCTAATGTAGTTAGTTCAAATTAAGACAGATGATTATGTGAAAATTAGCCTTTAGTCTTTAATGTGTTGTTGCATGTTACTCAGTGATTTTGCATGACCCATGCCTGAGTATAGCATGAGCACCGCAATTCACATATTGACTGCTTTATTACTTGTTTGGTCCAGGGAAATAAGTTATGTAGTTTTATTGGTCTTTATCATGTGTAATACTATGGTTAAACTCCATTCATGGAACCCAACATCAGAGTCTATGATGATTTTGCTTTGATATCTATCCGTCTGTTTGAGTTGGTGATTTTGTCATGTACATTGTTGAAAATGAATGAATAAAAAGTCGTAGACTTTTGGAGATGTATCTTTTCATAGGAAATCTAGGCTATACTTTGGTCTTTTAGTTTAGAGTTAACCTGGAAATGATGTCCACAAATGGAATCCTCTTGTTGTTCATAAAAGGCCTCTATTTCCCTGGTGTTTAGTGCATAAGGGCCACATTTACTATAGGCTGTCGATGAACACAGATGACATCATGTTTCTTTTCACAGTTAATGAACGGTTCTTACAGCCCTCCCCTGGGTTAGGAGCTCCTAAAATACGCAGAGGTGTCGCTTGTGGAGCTCCCTGCTCTTGGGGTTGGGTTCCAGGGTGGTGGAGGGGAGTGCTGCTCGCTCGGAGGTCCCACGTGTTGCTCCTCTGCCCAATGGGCGCGTGTCTCCGTATCTCCGTGGGTTTAGAGAGGATGCCCGGGTGGAGTTTTATATGGTCATGGAGGGGCCATTCCTGGGAGTCCAGTGAAGTGACGGAACATTTTTAAGCGTCAGCTTGTCAGGGCACTTCAGTCCCGGCGTACACGCTGCGCCTCAGCGCCCGAGCGCCAAGTGTGTCCACTGGAAAGAACCGACATTCTTCTTAGTTAGTTTTCTCATCTGAACTCCACATGACTCGGCCGGCTGGGAGGACTAGTTGAGTGTCCTTGGTTAAGGTTTTAACTTTCTTAAAGTTTTCGACTGTTAACTGGATCGTCACTGCCCCCTTTGCTCCACTTTTTTCCAATTTTTTCTTCTTTTTTCTGGTTTTCCACTCAGTTTTGAGCTATAAAAGGGCGGCACCATGATGAATAACGGCAGCTACTTCGAGCCGCAGCCACCGCTGTTTTACCAGGGCACGGACCTCGGGGACGAGGAGGAAGAGGAGATGCCTGCCACCGAGAAAGACCTGGCGGAGGACGCGCCGTGGAAGAAGATCCAACAGAACACGTTCACCAGGTGGTGCAACGAACACCTCAAGTGCCTGAACAAGCGCATCAATGACCTGCAGAAAGACCTGAGCGACGGCCTCAAGTTGATCGGACTGCTGGAGGTGCTGAGTCAGAAGAAGATGTATCGGAAGTACCACGCCAGACCAAACTTCAGGCAGATGAAGCTGGAGAACGTGTCTGTGGCGCTGGAGTTTTTAGAAAGGGAACACATAAAGCTCGTGTCTATAGGTGAGTACAAGAGACAAGGCTGAAACAGGCCATTTCAAACTATCACAAGACAACAAACATTTGACCTGTCCCACCAGCAAATGCTTAGGCCTTTATGCTGGTTTTATGTTTATGTCACATAGGCATAGTCTATAAATAAGGTCTTAAGGGATCATCAATATAGGCCACTTTTTATATTTTTTATTTTCAATTCCTCTAAAAGTGCATCAAGGTTTATAAAGTTGGTGATAGAGTGGCCCTGGTCTTCCACTGAAACTCCTATAAACCTCAGTGTATTGCAGCTGGGTTAGTGGTTTGTGCCTGAGGCTGCTGCCATGTGTTTGTGGTCTAATGAGGGACAACTGTGGGCACTGTTCACGCTGCCTGTCAGCTTCAGCTGTCTTCTCTACACTCAAGTCTTGAGCAGGATGAGACTAGGTTGGCCGCATGGATGCATGGGCATCCTTGAAAATATCTCCTGCCTCTTAACAAAAACACAGTAAACTATATATACTGACAAAATACCCCTAAAATTGGAAAAAGGCGGTGTTTATTAGAAGTTATGATACATTTGTAAATACTGAACAGTTAAAGATGGATATAGCCTGCTGGTGTCTCTTTCAGTCAGTCATTACTTATTTTTTCTAACATCACAATCACTTTTTTTCTACCCAAATACACTTATTTTGCTGGACAAACTATATTCTAAAAAAAAAAAAAAGAAGAAAATCATCCAATCACCAATATAAACTATATTATCACAGTACTTTAAATGTCACTCCTTCATTCAAGTTGTAATAAACAGACTAAGAAGCCCAAGTTCCATTTAGTTACAAATGAAACATTTGTGCATAATGAAGTATAGTATAACATGAAGAGATGGCGGTTACTTCTAAACTATGCGTAGTTAAATTGTTTTAATGAGAAAAGACATTAAACTCAATTTGTACTTATTTCACAAAGCTCTGGTCTTCTATAGCAACTGTTTTGAGTGATTCTGAAGGCCGTATCATCGTATTATTATTATCTTCTGGAAAAAAAATCTGGAAAAAATGGATATTCAGCCCTAGTAAAAACGTCATGATACATTCCTATGGCGTATCATTAAAAATAAAATAAAACTGTTTACATTGTCTGAAGTTATGAGCACTACAATGAGTCAGCCATGTTGTGGCTGGTCTCTGGTCCGTGTGGTGTGGGGGTCTGGGCCGGGTACTGTTTGCTGATTGATGGTGGGACAGCTGAGCTCTGCTGTGCCTCTACCGACAGCTGCTCAAAATAGACCCACTGAATAGAAACCACAAAGACATCAGCTGAGCCGGATTTCACTCTGGCACAAGCTCTCACTCAACCGTAGTAAAACTCGCCCTGATGAGCCGTCATTGGTGCTTTCTGTCGGGTTAAATGGGGGCAGATGTATTTAAACTATTAGCATTTTATCTCTCCATAACATTGGCTTGTATGTCATTGTGTATTTATAGATATCTATTGTAACACATATTTTATTTGATCTAAATCTGGTAGATGGTTGATATTTTAACCTGAGTATGACTCCTCATGGTTAGATTTTTATAGCTCTCTCCAAACGTTCCTGACCCCAATGTATAAAACCTGTTACAAGACTCATGTACCTGTGAGTCGACATCGGCCAAAACTACAGATCTGTTTTAGTGTCTCCTTCACTAGCTTTGTAAATGTGTGTCAGGTTGACTTTGGAATCTCTTCTCTTGTATCTGTAATGATTTCCATGTGTAGATGCACTCAGCTCCGAAGAATGTTCATACACACACTCCCCCGCGCTCAACACTGACATTATTTCAAAGCCAGATTTGTCACTTGTCATTGTCGATACTTTGATTAATGGGGAAAAAAATCAGCTAATTGTGTGAGTCTGGAGAGCAAATTGTATTTTTATAACAATGAAATATTTGTAATGCCATTGTTGTTACTGGTTATATTATCCCGTATCTTAATCTCAAAAGGTGTTTAGTTGGTGTTACTGTTCTGTGCCATTTGTCCAGGCACAGACACCTCTATGTGCCCCAGCTGCCCTCACATGGGTCAGATCATGTTTTCAATAAAGTTAAAAAAACAAATGAAGTGCGGAAGAGAGATTTTGACCTGCTGCTGTGACAACCTAAATAGATAACAGTACTAGTTGAATTACAGTTTACTTCCAAGCTTTGATATACAGAGTGTGTGTGTGTGTGGGTGTGTGTGTGTGTGTGTGTGTGTGTGTGTGAGCTTTCAGGGCTGCTGACTGATGAGGTCAAAGGTCAGGTTCATGGTGGTTCTACACTCAGAGATATCACATATTCACCAAGGCGACGGCTGTCTGGAACAAAACGTCTTTACGAAAGCTTTCTTTCAAATGTACTTTTTCTATAAATATTTAGTTTAACTTGACACTTTTTAGGTTTTGTAACAGTTGTAGCGAATGACAGTGAGCAGGCAGAACGAACAGTGTGAGGCCCTGCATGTTTTGAAGGAAAGAAAAAGCCAATAGATACTAAGTAATTATATGGGGGATGTGGGAATATCAAAACAACCTCTTTCAAACAAAAACCACAGACCAGGAATGTGCTTTGATGATTTGGTGCAACATATAACAAGGAAAAGTAATATTTATAGTAATACATACAATACAATAAAATAAGCATTCATGGGCATTACATGAATTATAATATACAAGAAGATGTTTAGTTACGTTTGCTCTCACTTGGGTAATTTTATATCTTCTATAGTCTTGTTCTACTAGTCGGAAAAAAAAGTAGGATTTTTGGCCAGCCCTTGTACTGTTCAGTCCACTATAGTGTTATCACAATAATAAAATATCAAACTCTCTTTTTAATGTAACGAAAAGGCTTGATAGCTGAGCCTTTTGATAACTGATACAAATTTTGATACCACAATAATTACACTAAACGCACAGTTTTTGGACAATAGAATCGTAATTTTCAACACAGAATAAAAGTACTTCACTGTTTCATAATAGCTCTGTCATAGATCAAGACTATTCAGGAATGACCCAGTTTTGTTCCATTTATGTGACAAAACAACATACAACCTTGGGAAGTTCATTAAATGGTCTGAGTGCTGAAATGGGAGTCCCCCTGTGTGATCTGCTGACGATCACACTGTGTTCCTGCCTCCACTTTTACATTCATTAACGGGCCTTATTTCCCCCTGGCCTTGCCCCGGCTGCTGTAGCACACATGACGGTGCACAGT